>NC_090180.1:1657500-1712500 GCF_024679245.1 Pseudorasbora parva
TCAAATGTCAACAGAGCACAACTGCACTGTGTTGCCAAGTCTGCGGTTTTCCCGCCGGTTGTTTTCCATGTCCACGGGTTGAAGCGACCTCAATTATGGGATATATAGACCCAGGAATGTGAATTTTAGCAGACAACCTTGCCAAAATAACACATTTTACCCCCAAAAAGCCCTTTTTCCCGGAGAGCCGGAAATGTGGTTTTGAGCTAGTAGTTGGCGGGATTTGTTGTAAAAACTTGGCAACCCTGTCTGCACGCGCGCTGGAATAACGTTAGGAGAAAAAGTTGAGTGTACATATCTTAGCCGGTGTTGTAAAATTATTTAAGGACACACAGAGCACTTCCCAACACGATCATCATTTCAGAGAGAAATAGTGAAGGTGAAGCAGATACGAACAAGCTCTCCATTTAGGATTAGAGCAAACTCAACCCAAGCCCCTTTGATGACGAGATGATTACGTTACTGTTGATCATCTGTCCGTCATCGTCTAAAGCCCGCCCTGATGATCTCATTGGTCAGTTTCAGTTGATCATCTGTCCGTCATCGGCTAAAGCCCGCCCTGATGATCTCATTGGTCAGTTTCTGTTGATCATCTGTCCATCATCGGCTAAAGCCTGCTCTAATGATCTCATTGGTCAGTTTCTGTTGATCATCTGTCCGTCATCGGCTAAAGCCCGTCCTGATGATCTCATTGGTCAGTTTCTGTTGATCATCTGTCCGTCATCGGCTAAAGCCCGCCCTGATGATCTCATTGGTCAGTTTCTGTTGATCATCTGTCCGTCATCGGCTAAAGCCCGTCCTGATGATCTCATTGGTCAGTTTCTGTTGATCATCTGTCCGTCATCGGCTAAAGCCCGCCCTGATGATCTCATTGGTCAGATTCTGTTGATCATCTGTCCATCATCGTCTAAAGCCCGCCCTGATGATCTCATTGGTCAGATTCTGTTGATCATCTGTCCATCATCGTCTAAAGCCCGCCCTGATGATCTCATTGGTCAGTTTCTGTTGATCATCTGTCCATCATCGGCTAAAGCCCACCCTAATGATTTAATTGGTCAGTTTCTGTATTATACTCCTCTATTGATCAAGTCCAGACCGAACCTGAGCTCAGATGTTGTGGGCGCGGCTGAATTCGGCTGCCATCCATGCTACAGAAACTCATAATGCACGTCCTTATCTTTCCTGCAATGCCATCGGTGTTAGCAGTCCAGACCACGCCTAATGCACTGCAAAAATGCTCTTCTTATGTAGTAATTTTGTCTTGTTTCCAATCCTAATATCTAAATATTCTTAAATCAATATGCATTTACTAGATAAGTAAAATTACATAAGATATTTTTTTATTGTTTTCTGGGGAAAAATATCAAGGTTTTGCTTAAAACAGGCAACATTTTCTGCCAATGGGGTGAGAAAAATTATCTGATTTCTCTTTGGGACTAAAACAAGAATCAGGAATCATTTCAATCAGAAATAAGATTATTTCTCAGGACCACGCCTAATGTGAAACACAGGACAGTGGGTGCAGCGGACCTGAGAGCTCCTGTCTATTTCCAACACCCTTCATCTGAGCCTAACACCCGTTTCCATGGCAACCGCATTGACAGCACCGGGGCTGTGGGGGTCGTAAAGTTCTGAGGCATCTGAGACAGAAGAAATGAGCTCTACTTATGCAGGTCCTGACACTTCTGGCTGGCTTTGTCTAAAAATACAGCTCTTCACCTCACCCCAATATTCTCCCTCACTTCCCTGCCTAATTGAAAACGAAATTTATGCAAACCAGTTTTATTTCATTTTAAAGCCTAGCACCATTCTCCTGTTACTTTTTGTACAAGTTCAAAGAAACAATATAAAACAAGTATTACATTTTATATTAAAGCTTAAATTTAAACCCTTTATATTACTATTTTACCAATGCATTGAGTAAAGGCTGCTAGCTTTGCACATTATAACTAACAGCCTTTTGTTTTGGTATATGAAGGTCAATCCAATAAGATTTGCACATCCACTTTGTCTTGGCCAGGTTTACCTTCAGGCCAATCGCTGTGCCGGCCTGGTTGAGCTGGTCAAGTTGCAACTGTGTCAGCAGCTGATTCCCCGATTAAGACACTGTCTATGGCCATTAATGCTGATACCTTTGTTGTCCTTGTCAAAAGACATGCTCCAGTAGAAAGAGTAAATGTGCAAAGCTTATAGAACTTTTTAAACCCAGTTTTTAAACCAAAATCAGCAGGTGAACTGGTAATGGGTGAGGGTATAGTGTTTGGGAATCAATCAATCAATCAATCAACCAATCAATCAATCAATCAATCAATCAATTAATCAATCAATCAACCAACCAACCAACCAATCAATCAATCAATCAATCAACCAACCAACCAACCAACCAATCAATCCACCAATCAATCAATCCACCAATCAATCAATCAACCAACCAACCAACCAACCAACCAACCAACCAATCAATCAATCAATCAATCCACCAATCAATCAACCAACCAACCAACCAACCAATCAATCCACCAATCAATTAATCCACCAACCAATCAATCCACCAATCAATCAATCCACCAATCAATCAACCAACCAACCAACCAACCAATCAATCAATCCACCAATCAATTAATCCACCAACCAATCAATCCACCAATCAATCAATCCACCAATCAATCAATCAACCGACCAACCGACCAACCGATCAACCGATCAACCAACTTTATTTATATCGCGCTTTTACAATGCCGATTGTTTCAAAGCAGCTTCACAGTGTAAAACAGGATCTATTTGTTCCAAAATATTGCAACAAAATTTGATTTGGGTAGTTTATAGAATTAAATATGACCTAATTAATCAATGTAATTTGTATATTTAGTTAATAACTTGGATCATAATGTTAGTGTCCCCAACTGAGCAAGCCAAGCCAAAGGCGACCAAAGGAACCGAAACTCCATCAGGGCATGACGGAGAAAAATAAACCTTAGAGAAACCAGACTCAGTCGGGGTGCCAGTTCTCCTCTGGCCTATTGTTAAACAGTGTATAATTATCATTCTGGCAACCCTGCAAGTCATAAATCATATTAGATAGGAATATTCGCAATTTTGGGTATCACGCAAGAGACGGTTCATTTAGGATGGCACGTTGATTACACAAGAATAGATATATATCAATTTAAAAATTGATTAAAAATAAATAAATACCTACTGAAGTAAATAAATTAACTATTTGTAATAGCTTTAAATCAATAATTGTTGTAGACGTGATCTTTGCTTAGCTCCTCCATGGCCAATTTATTTTAGACATTTTAAAATGTCTCTCTCACCCAAAAAAAAAAAAATTCACATCAATAAGTGCAGCCTACTACTCCTCACAATTATGCACACAATTGTTGCTTCTCAAATAAACACTAAAATCTGCGGAAATCTGCGGAGTTTTCTATGCAGAGATGCCGGTGCGTTCTCTGGACGCGAGCTCATCTCAGATGGTCCGATAGACAGTGGAAATGTGTGCTGTGGTCCACGCTTCAGCTTGTGTTTGGGGAAAGCTGACTTCTCAATCCCAAAGATGAAAAGGACCATCCAGATTTTCATCAGTGACAGCAGCAAAAGCAAACAACTGTCATGGTATGCGGGAACATCAGTGCAAATGGCATGTGTGTGAAGGTACCATTATACTGGGATTGCTCAGACACATTTACTGCCATCAAGACAATGCCAGGCCTCATTCTGCACATGCTAAAAGTGTTTTCAAGACAATCTACACCGTAGAAGGGATGTGCTCGCCTGCCTGCAGTCCAGAACGGTCTCTTATTGAAAATATATGGCCCATCATGAAAAGGAGAATCAGGCATCGGTGACCACAGACTGTTGAGCTGTCTTGCATCAGGTGAGATTTGGCAAAAATTCTTCTTGCAAAATGTCAATAATATCTTCAATTTTTAATTAAAAACAGTGTAGTTAAAAGCCACAATATGTAAGATTTTTGAATTAATATCCAAAAGCCACTAGAACAGTTATAGATTTTGTTGACTTGTGTACATTATCCTACATTTTCAAAGATTCTTTAAATACAGAGAAAGTAATTTGTACATTTGAACTATTGAAGATGTTATTATTAGTAACTATTCTTTACTTTTTTTAGAATAACTTACCCAAAACTGTACCCTTGAATTTCCTCGATCCATGGCAACACTATCACCGCTTTAATATCTGGTGTGTTTTATTAGACACTGTTTGGATCATTGATGGACAGAAACTAATGATTGTTCTCCAGCTCAACACAGTTAGTCTTATTGTTTAAATCGGGTGTTGTTGATTTATCGCACAGTGCCGTGTTTTACCGCCTAATATGATCTCGCTCACTGCAGTGTGAACAAGTGTCTCATAGTTGTGCCGAGTCACATTATAACATAACTGTAACACACTCAGATGGGTGTGATATGATAAAACAGCGCTGCGTTACACACACACACACACACACACACACACACACACACACACACACACACACACACACACACACACGTGACAGAATAAAACCTCTCGATGCGTGTGTCGTTTGTCTCTCATTAGCATTCACTCCTGCGTCTCGTTCCGCTCCCACGGCTTTTAGCCCCACCCTGTGTCATACTACAGTAACATTAATAAATCTTTAAAGGGGTGGTGTCATGCGATTTGACTTGTTTAACTTTAGTTAGTGTGTAATGTCGCTGCTTGAGCATAAACAGTGTCTACAAAGTTACAGCGCTGAAAGTTTAACGCAAACGGAGATATTGTCTTTTAAAGTTACAGCAGTTTATTGCCTACAAAAAGGACGGTTTGGACTACAACGAGCTTCTTCCTGGGTTGGTGACATCATAAACCCTCGCTAGTCTCCGCAGATGTGACTTCTGCCCGTAATGGGAAGGGGCGTGGCCTTAACCTGTGCTTGGCACTTCAGCCAATAAAAATACAGGAAACTACATTTGGCCATCTGACCAATCTAAGACCATTGCGTATTTCAGAGGGAGGGGCTTCATAGAAGCAGGAAGCAAACAAGCCGTTCAAAGGACAGACAGCGGTGTGGAATAAAGGGAGAATAGAAGAAAAATACGGCATTTAAAAAAAGAAGAAGTCTTAAGACATGTTATACTGCGCCCCATAAACAACCAAGCCTACATATTGTGCCTTTAAAGGGTGATGTGACACAGTGGTAAACACGCCTCTGTCCTATGTTTAGAGTGTGTTCCAGCCATTAAAATCAGTCTTTTCTTTGTACTTTTGCCAGTTAAATAAAGGATATATCAAGGCCATAACCACCACAGACATTAAGGGGGACAAGTCCCCTCCAATAATTAGAAATGGCCAAATGATCTCCCCACAATATGTGAAATTCTCGCACTAAACTTCATTACTCAGCGCTCTGTATGTTAGGATGACAAAAAGGCTTACAAGTTACATTTTTAGTCCAGTCTGTCTCAGGTCTAACGGCGTAAGTCAATGTCAAAATGATTGAGATGGCCAATCAAATCAGAGTAGGCGGGGTTTGTGTTCTCTTTTGGCTCGTACACACACACACACACACACACACACACACACACACACACACACACACGCACACACGCACACACGCACACACGCACACACACACGTTGGTCTATGTGATTTACAGGGACTCTCCATAGGCGTAATGGTTTTTATACTGTACAAACCGTATTTTCTATCCCCTTACACTGCCCCTAAACCTACCCATCACACACACACACACACACACACACACACACACACACACACACACACACACACACACACACACACACACACACACACACACACACACACACACACACACACACACAGCCCCTAAACCTACCCAACACAGGAAACATTCTGCATTTTTACTTTCTCAAAAAAACATCATTTAGTATGTTTTTAAGGCCATTTGAATTATGAGGACATTTGATATGTCCTCATAAACCACATTTATAGTGTAATACCAGTGTAATACCCATGTAGTTATACAAATGTGTGTCCTCATAAACCACATAAACAGGCTCACACACACACACACACACACACACACACACACACACACACACACACACACACACACACACACACACACACACACGTCAATCTATTGCTTAATGCGGCTGCAGAGACTCTATTCTTTCTGCTATAATCACAAAACAAAATGCACTCAAACTTGTCCATACTCTTAACATACAATCATTGAACATTTTTTATTTTAATGAAGAAGAAAAAAAAACGATATGCGGGTGGATTAGAGCCTGTAACCTTTGACACGGTTTACAAAAATTCTACCACTGAACCACTAAGAAATATAAATGTTAACAGCAGATCTATGTATTTATTCACTAGCGAGAAAATATCGAGACTAACAATATATTTGATGCAAATTAGTGCAAATATTATTTCCCAACTAGAATTAGACCTAGAATTTTGTTCACTATATTTATGCTTTATAAAAATAAAATAAATGGTCCCCCCTGAAGTCAATAGGGTCCATCAACTGAGGTCGATTTACACTGTAAAAACTGCTTATAGAAGTTGGTTAGTTTTAACCAAATTAAACAGTGGAGAAAACCAGTTATATAAATAAATAAATAAATAAATAAATAAATAAATAAATAAATAAATAAATAAATAAATAAATAAATGCTGCTAACGATGCTAAATGCTTTGTTAAAAGTTGATCACAGGATGTACAGTATTTGCAAATAAAACAAAACAAAAAGGATTACTGGTTTTGTTTGTTTTATTAAAAGAAATCATAGTTATTTTTGCAGTTTAACAGTATTACTGAGTTTAAGTACTGTTATGAAAACTGTATGTATATGTATGTGTATATAGTATATATACCCATACACACACGTACATGTAATTATCTGGACTTAAACTTTTTTTAATCATTATTTAAAGATAATGTTTCTGTGTTTTAGCGGTGTAGGACTGTATTTTAACAATTAAAGTATGTTAAAAGTAAAAGATTACAGGAGATTTTGTGTGCAGAATAACAGTAATAAACTGTAATTATAGGAAAATAAATTACTGTTTTTATTACCGTTTAGCTATGTTTTTTTCCTGACAGTATTTTTCTGTCTTTTAACCCCTGCTGCCAGAAAATTACCATTTTTTACCGTTTTTTTTACAGTGCAATGTTCAAGACATGATAAAAGCCTTGTATTAAAGAGAATTAATAACTCACAGATCCTTGATTTTACAAAAACGTTTCTGGATTCAGGGTTGAAACGAAGTCAAAGTGGCACTTCCTAAATATCTAGTGCATACTAGCAGCAAACTGCCATAAAACAAGCCTTGTCAACATGAATAACACAGCAGCAGGAGAGATAGAAGAGTCTATGCCTTTCTGTTCTTTCTTTGAAGAATAATGTATGATGTTGTTTCCACGGGTGGCTCTCTGTGTCCCACAAACCGCTTCCCTAACATATACAATCACACACAACACTGAATGAATATGTTCAATTTTGGTTTTGATATATTCACCTCCACTCCTTATACTTAATGTGCCGGTGGGGCAAAATGTGATTAAAAGAGCAAGAATTCTGACATTGCACTTGATAAGAGTCATGAACAGAACCGTTGAGAAGCCTGTTTATTGATCCGTCCTGCATTACGCCATATATCGAGGTCGGTCTCTGTAGAACAGAAGTACAGTATACGGGTATTTCTGGATCATTTTGGCTCGCCAATTTGTCTCCTGGCACCAGCAGAGCACTGCGACTGACAGATATGGCACAATGAACAAGGACTAGTAGTTATTATTGTTGTTTAATAGCATGGCGAGCTTAGATTATTTAGAAGCAGTGTTCCGAAAAACATCCGGTAAATGGAAATCGGAGAACCGTGGCTGCTCAGGCTCATTTAAACTGGATCACGACTAAACAAAAGCAACTTTAGAAACATGCTAAAACCCCTTCCATAAGGGATGTCTATAATGAAGCCTCTGTGACTCCTTCACAGAGCATTATCTTTCTTTATTTGAGCAGTCTGGATACTTGGAGCAGTGCGGTGAAGATGGATATCGTCTTTAAACGAGCAGCTGCTCCACATGAAAGGACAGGTACATTTGGTTAGATGACAGGAAGTGAAATTCATGTAGTTCGCTGCAATCAAATGCATTTCTCTAAAGCTATTCTTTTTAAATCTGCTTTTAAAGCTGAAGTGTGTAATTTCTGTGCCACAAATCAAGGCATCAAATTATAAACTCAAATAGGTTTCCCTGGCTGTCTTCCATCTTTGTCAGTCACATTAGCATATTTTGGGGTCAGCATTAGATGTATATCACAAAAGTGGCTTTTTGTTGGTCAGTGCAGCAAATCCACATCACCAACTCGAATCTCTGTCCAAATCTGCATGGGGGAATCCTTTGCCCTCACATGGAAAAAATATTGTTGGTTTAACTTAAAAAAGTAAGTAACCTGGTTGCCTTACTTTATTGAAATTAAAAATTTGAGTTGATACAATGAAGGAAATTGGTTTAATAAATAGAAACTCAAAATATAATTGATCTGAACCACATGAAAATGTGATAAATCATGAAAATAGCACAATTTGGCTGCGTCATCAGAAATAAAATTACCCAATATGCTTATAAAATCTTTTAATAATATTTGAATAAAGGTTGTCGATTCTCAAAAATGTTCATTGTGTTAACTAAAATGTTTAATTTAAATGAATTCAACTTATGTTTTAAATATTTTTTTACAGTGATCGCATGGATTCCTGGATTTTGCTGTGATTTATTACAAACATATGATTTGCTGAGCCAATGTCAGGTTGGTTGGTATCCTCAGCAAACGACGACAACGCATTAAAGTAGTAAACTGTGAAATAAATAAAATAAATGATGTTCAATAAGTTATGACAACATGCTTTAACTCATCAAAATAAGTTACGAAACGTTCAACTTCTAAGTTATACATATATAAGATGCAACTCATTTTTTTAAATTTATTTTAACATAATTTATGATGAAATAACTTAAACATCCAAATATTGTGCTTAAAATGTCATGCTGTAACTTTATTTACAGTGCAGTAACAATATTTTTATTTTATTTACTTGAAAATTCAACCTTATAACAGTGTTATTCAAGTGGTATATACCATATTTATTTATAATAAAATATATTTAAAAACTAAATTACTTATAAATGCATTAATAATAATAATAATAATAATAATAATAATAATAATAATAATAATAATAATAATAATAAAGAAAATAATTTAAATTAGAGGTGATTAAATTTCAATTAATGAAGAAAATAATTTTAAATTTAAATAAAATTTAAACATATAATAAAATATTGCAATATTTATTTTAATGGGATAAGAATAATTATTTTTAATAGGGTTCCCACTTTTTTTCTGAGAGAATTTTCCAGGACATTTAAAAAAAACGAAAGACAAGATTCACGCTAAATATTGCTCTCCGAGTTCTTAAAAGTTGACCCTAAATCTCATACATTATGATTATGGAAGACTGTTTACGCCACAGAATAATAATAATTTTAAAAGAAAGTAATTCTGACTTTTGCATTTGTGAGTTTACATAACTGTGCAACAGCAATTGCCATGTAAAGTCAGAATTATGAGATATAAACATTAAAAAAAAATGTACCTCAAAATTTGCCTTTATAACTTGCAATTGCGATTATTTCTCACAATTCTGAGAAAAGTAGCATTTGCGAGATTAAGTCAGAATTGCAAGTTTATATCATATAATTCTGACTTTTCAAGGATATTTTACATTTTCTCTAGTTTTCCATGTCTTTTCCAGGATGAGTGGGAGCCCTGAATATTAACAATAATATTTCCCCAATAAAATAAATGAATGCATTGCATTAACCTAATAAATGCTGTAAAATCTGTGAAACCTAGTGCAGCAAAAAAAAACACAAACATGTTTAATGTTCCCATCAACATCACTGACATCATAAGAGCATAAGAGGCAAACTATCTTTTATATGTGGAGGCCAGGTCTAAACTAGCACTGTAATGATGATGTTTTAGCCCAGCGGTTGGGTTGTTATAACTCAGTGAATGGGTTGTTATAACCCAGTGAATGGGTTGTTATAACCCAGTAATTGGATAGTTTAAACCCAGTGAATGGGTCATTTTAGCCCAGCGATTGAGTTGTTTTAACCTAATAATTGGGTTGTTTTAGCCCAGCGGTTGGGTTGTTATAACCCAGTGATTGGGTTGTTTTAACCTAGTAATTGGGTAGTTTAAACCAGGTGAATGGGTCGTTTTAGCCTAGCGGTTGGGTTGTTTTACCCAGTGATTGTGTTGTTTTAACCCAGCGATTGTGTTGTTTTAACCCAGTGAATGGGTTGTTTTAACCCAGTGATTGGGTTGTTTTACCCAGTGATTGTGTTGTTTTAACCCAGTGAATAGGTTGTTTTAGCCCAGCAATCGGCTTGTTTTAACCTAGTAATTTGGCTGTTTTAACCCAGTGAATGGGTTGTTTTAGCCCAGTGAATGGGTTGTTTTAGCCCAGTGAATGGGTTGTTTTAGCCAAGTGAATGGGTTGTTTTAGCCCAGTGAATGGGTTGTTTTAATCCAGTAATTGGATAGTTTAAACCCATGCAGTGAATGGGTCATTTTAGCCCAGCGATTGAGTTGTTTTAACCTAATAATTGGGTTGTTTTAGCCCAGCGGTTGGGTTGTTTTAACCCAGTGATTTGGGTTGTTTTAACCCAGCGATTGTGTTGTTTTAACCCAGTGAATGGGTTGTTTTAACCCAGTGATTGGGTTGTTTTAACCTAGTAATTTGGTTGTTTAAACCCAGTGAATGGGTCATTTTAGCCCAGCGATTGGGTTGTTTTAACCTAATAAATGCTGTAAAAATTTTGATACCTAGTGCAGTAAAAAAAAACACTTACAAACTGGGCTTTTTTAAAATGTTCCCATAAACATCACTGATATCATAAGAGGCAACTGTCTTTTATTTGTGGAGGCCGGGGTCTAAACTAGCACTGTAATGATGATGTTACCTATAGGATAAAAAAGACCATCAGTCTCTGGGAAGTCCACTGAGATTTCACTCTTCCTCTTCAAAAGGATTTTAATGATATAAATGTGACCTCTTTTTTATCCCCCACTTCACCGTTTCTTCTGCAACCTAATTGATTCTTTAGTCCGAAGGTCTCTCAACCATAAAGGTGTGTGCTGGAAATTATGGTGAGATTTGAGAAGCAGTGACCTTTGAAGTGCTCCGCGATAGTCTCGGCTCTTCACCATTCTGGCCCATGAGTTGCTCCTTCATTTCGGTGATATAGAACGGCTAGAGGACATGAGGGAGGCGATCACAATACGTGTGTATGTGATCCAACATGTCTGCCTGAATGTGTGATTTCACTCAATTTCAAGCATGACTGGCTCACGCATTTCCTTAAAATATTCCCAGAAAACATTCATCTAATCCCTTTCAGGGCTTCTTGGCTCTGCAGGCTGGATGGTGCACAACTGGGTCGGCACCGTTTGGAAAGGAAAGTGTCAACTTTGCACATGGAAGCATTGTATTAATACCGCTAATGCTGTCGGTTAAAAGAAATACAAATTAAACACCTTTTTTTCAGGGATTTGGGTTTTCCTTCCCTTCAGTAGTTTTGGAGTTTCCAGTTCGCTTTTCTCTCCTTTAACTCTGCTGCCTTTCATTTGAATAATCAAACTTCAAAGGCTTCTTGCTGTTTAAAGCACCGTGCGCCCGAGCACTGAGCGCTGCCATTTTGCTCTGCAACGGTCTGTGCCTTATCTCAACAGACAGATGTCTTCTCATCTTCACTGCGGTGATTTCTGCTTATTCTGGGCCTGGAAATTTGACTCGGTGACCAGCAACAAGCTCGATGTTGTAAAGTGTGGTTATTAACATGGGTTTCTAAACCAGACGGACAGAGGACTACTACAAAAATGTATTCTGCAACAGATAATTAATTCATAAAACCTATAAAAGCTGGAACAAAATGTTGGTAGGCTTCCTGTCCCGAGGCCGGATTAATAATATGGATATTTGGGCACATACACTGGGTTATGCTGGGTTAAAAACAACCCAAGTTGGGCTGAAAATTTACAAACCCAGTTAATGGGTTGTTTTAGCCCAACGTTTGGGTTGTTTTAACCCAGTAAAGGAGTTGTTTTAACCCAGTAAATGGGTTGTTTTAACCCAGCGAAAGGGTTGTTTTAACCCAGTAAAGGGGTTGTTTTAACCCAGTTAATGGGTTGTTTTAACCTAGTATTTGTGTTGTTTTAACCTAGTAATTGGGTTGTTTTAACCCAGTAAATGGGTTGTTTTAGCCAAGCGGTTGGGTTGTTTTAACCTAATAATTGGGTTGTTTTAACCCAGTGAATGGGTTGTTTTAGCCAAGCGGTTGGGTTGTTTTAACCCAGTGAATGGGTTGTTTTAGCCAAGCCGTTGGGTTGTTTTAACCCAGTGAATGGGTTGTTTTAACCCAGCAATTGGGTTGTTTTAAACCAGCAATTGGGTTGTTTTAACCCAGTGAATAGGTTGTTTTAACCCAATAATTGGGTTGTTTTCACCCAGTGAATGGGTTGTTTTAGCCAAGCGATTGGGTTGTTTTAACCCAGTGAATGGGTTGTTTTAGCCAAGCCGTTGGGTTGTTTTAACCCAGTGAATGGGTTGTTTTAACCCAGCAATTGGGTTGTTTTAAACCAGCAATTGGGTTGTTTTAACCCAGTGAATAGGTTGTTTTAACCCAATAATTGGGTTGTTTTCACCCAGTGAATGGGTTGTTTTAGCCAAGCGATTGGGTTGTTTTAACCCAGTGATTGGGTTGTTTTAAACCAGCAATTGGGTTGTTTTAACCCAGTGAATGGGTTGTTTTAGCCAATCGGTTGGGTTGTTTTTCCTAGTGAATGGGTTGTTTTAGCCAAACGGTTGGGTTGTTTTAACCCAGTGAATGGGTTGTTTTAGCCAAACTGTTGGTTTTTTTTAACCCAGTGAATGGGTGGTTTTAGCCAAGCAGTTGGGTTGTTTTAGCCAAGCGATTGGGTTGTTTTAACCCAGTGAATGGGTTGTTTTAGCCAAGCCGTTGGGTTGTTTTAACCCAGTGAATGGGTTGTTTTAACCCAGCAATTGGGTTGTTTTAAACCAGCAATTGGGTTGTTTTAACCCAGTGAATAGGTTGTTTTAACCAGATAATTGGGTTGTTTTCACCCAGTGAATGGGTTGTTTTAGCCAAGCGATTGGGTTGTTTTAACCCAGTGATTGGGTTGTTTTAAACCAGCAATTGGGTTGTTTTAACCCAGTGAATGGGTTGTTTTAGCCAATCGGTTGGGTTGTTTTTCCTAGTGAATGGGTTGTTTTAGCCAAACGGTTGGGTTGTTTTAACCCAGTGAATGGGTTGTTTTAGCCAAACTGTTGGTTTTTTTTAACCCAGTGAATGGGTGGTTTTAGCCAAGCAGTTGGGTTGTTTTAGCCAAGCGATTGGGTTGTTTTAACCCAGTGATTGGGTTGTTTTAAACCAGCAATTGGGTTGTTTTAACCCAGTGAATGGGTTGTTTTAGCCAATCGATTGGGTTGTTTTTCCTAGTGAATGGGTTGTTTTAGCCAAACGGTTGGGTTGTTTTAACCCAGTGAATGGGTTGTTTTAGCCAAACTGTTGGGTTTTTTTAACCCATGAATGGGTGGTTTTAGCCAAGCAGTTGGGTTGTTTTAGCCAAGCGATTGGGTTGTTTTAACCTAATAATTGGGTTGTTTTAACCCAGTGAATGGGTTGTTTTTGCCAAGCGGTTGGGTTGTTTTAACCTAGTGAATGGGTTGTTTTAACCCAGTGAATGGGTTGTTTTAACCCAGTGAATGGGTTGTTTTTGCCAAGTGGTTGGGTTGCTTTAACCCAGTGATTGGGTTGTTTTAGCCAAGCGGTTGGGTAGTTTAAACCCAGTGAATGGGTCGTTTTATCCCAGTAAATGGGTTGTTTTATCCCAGCGATTGGGTTGTTTTAGAGTTCAGCATGTTTTGGAGTAGCAGGAGCCCCATGTCCAGGAGGGGGCAGCACTACACCCAGGGGTGCCGTGCTAAACAGTGAGAGTACAATGGCTATGATAAAAAGCCCAACGCATGAGCATGCTAATTTCATATGCAAATAATGGCAGGAGAAAAGCACTACTTGACTTGGTTAAATGTCATAAATATCTTCTGGTTTTTTTTTTTAAGAGAGAAAAGGGTGCAATATTTTCAAATAAAAATAAACTCTTATACATTACTTTAAGGTGTCATTGTCACTGTGTGCAGTACTGAGTAATATTAACTAACTGCATGCACTTATTATAGGATCAGGGTTTGGTTGAGGGTTAGTTGCAAGCAATTGTGCATCATTTACTGCTATCACTATGGTAAGCAAATGTAACAGGACACTGTCACCAAACTACCAAATGTGACAAACTTAAATGTCTTAAATATCATCAGTCTTACAAGGAGAAGAGAAAACTTGGCAACATTTTTTTGTATTGATTGGGGGGTGCTAAATGTCTTAAATATTCATAATCTTACCAGTAAAATGGAGATAAAAGGAAGTTTTCAAACAGTTAAAACATGTCTGAGCGGTTCAGGATCCGCAACAAAAATAAATAATATTCTGTTAGTCTCCAAGTCTGCCGATGAAGAAAAAACCCAGTGTGAACAAAACTGGATTTGATGCAGCAGAAAAGGACAGAGTCAAATTGATAATGAATAGATGAATAAACAAATAGAACACATGAATAACGTCTTATTTCAACTCTGAGGCAAAGCTGAATGTTCCCAGAATACAAAGAAGCCGTGCCTTCACTGCCTGCTCTGCGGAGTGGACTGAGAGAACACTATAAAGAGGGGTTTATGCTAAACTAGAGCTTTATTTTAAAGAAAACCTAAGCTTGGTTTCACAGACAGGGCTTAGATTAACCCATGAAATCATGAAAACATTCCTCTGAAGCTCTTCCTCATTGATTTGGACCTTCGTCCATTATGAGGAGAAAAATCCTGGAATGTTTTCCTCAAAAAACTGAAGAAAGAAAGACACGGACATCTAAGCTCTGGAATTCTCTCCCGGCCGATATCAGGGAAGAAAATTCATTAGTGCGTTTTAAATCTCTTCTTAAAACATTTTATTTTAGGATTGCTTTTACATGAACTTGATTTTATGTGTTTATTTTCTTGTACGTACATTGTGTTTATTAATTTGCTGTAATGCTTGTCTGTAAAGTGCTTTGAGAATATACAAAATAAATATATTATTATTATCTTGGATGAGACGTGGTGAGGAAACCGTCAGGAAATGTTCATTTTGAAGTGAACTAAAGCTTGTCTGTGAAACCGGGGGCTGCTGGTCTTTACTTTAAATACTGTATTTACACCAGTATACACTTTAAAAAATGCATCATTCATGCATTTGTACTTTTAGATATAGAATTCAACCGTTTTGCCCTGGACAATAAAGGTCAAAGCATTTTTTTGTGCATTTTGTTTGGTCAGATCTGACTCGCTACACTGCACAAAGTCAATACACATTGAGGTCAAGTGAATATTGAGCGTAACGCATGGAAATGCCATTCTGTCTGTGGGATTTCAGTATATAAATCAGATGTGCAAAACAAATATGCCACCAGAGCAAACCCATGTCCTATGGGGAGAGCCTCACCTCACAGCAAGACAAGTCGAAGCCTTGGGTTTATACTCTGTGAAGGAGATTGTGATGCCTCTCACAAAATGTCTCGGATATTGATTCTGGTCATTCAAGTCATTCTTTAGAGACGGTCAGATAGGAGACGAATGGGTCGGAGACACGTCAAACACGTTATGCCTTTAAAGAGAAAGAAATCCCCTTATTACAGTGAAGCTAAAAACAGACATTTGTTTGCATAAATCACAAAATAATCCAAAAATTATATGAAAAAAATAATATTTCTAATTCATTTTCACTCACCCTAAACCATGATCCCAAAATAGCTTCTTCTTTTTAATACAAAAGAAGATTTTATTAATGTATAATGAATGGGGACTGATGGAGACTAAATATATAGAATTTAGTATTATAATACTAAATATAAAATAAAAAAAATATAAGAATTTTTTCACAAACAGATCAAAAGCTAAGGTGGGTTATAATGCCATTTCCTGCATTATATATATACGATATATATTTCGTCTTTATTGACTCTGTTAAAGAGTCGATTCTCATGATAAACACGAACAAACTTTCAAAACACGAGCTGGACGTGTGACGTATTTGTGGAAAGTTTCTTTAGAGTATGGCCCTGTGTGACATCATAAAGGGAGGAACTCCTTATATAGGCACTTCTCCCAGATGAGCACACACACACACATACACACACACACACACACACACACACACAAAGCTTGATTTGGGTTACGGGAGCCATCTGCGGCGCTGGCATTGTGTTTTTAGACACAGGATTCACTAAAGAAGTGTGTGTGTGTGTGTGTGTGTGAGTGTGTGTGTGTGTGTGTGTGTGATGGGTAGGTTTAGGGGCAGGGGCAGTGTTAGAAAATACGGTTTGTACGGTATAAAAACCATTACGCCTATGGAGAGTCCCTGTAAACCACATAGACCACAGTGTGTGTGTGTGTGTGTGTGTGTGTGTGTGTGTGTGTGTGTGTGTGTGTGTCTTTAGCTCCGCCCACTGCACTCCTCCACGAGCTCGGCTGTTTTCAGAAAGAATCGGTTCAGTGTGTCTGTCTTTTATAAATATGATAAACTAAAGACTCTTGTGAGATATGAAGGATCAACACGACTCTACAGATACTCCAGATTAACACCAGACTGTGTGTGTGTGAAGTAAATTTTTAACTGGATAATTGAGTCAGATCAGTCTGATTCCTGAACCATTCAGACCAGTATTGTGAACTAGATCAAAACAATGATTTTAACAGAAAAAAAAGGCTAATTATCTGAATAACTATCATAAAAGTGGCAAAGATAGCTAGATGATTTTTTTTTATATTTTTTACAATTATTTTTTCATGAACTATCATTGAAATAGACCTGTTGCCACTTTTAGTCCCTCATAATAGCTCTTCCACCGTAACACACACACACACACACACACACACACACACACACACACACACACACACACACACACACACACACACACACACACACACACACAGCCTGTACAGAAAAGCCTCATTGTACTCTCTTGCTGGGCTGGTGGTTTAATGTAATGTGAAATATGAAGTCAGACTGCGCAGGCCGTGGCTAGATTTTATAAGCGCTAATCAGACTGGAGATGTTTTCTCCGAGGATGTGTGTTCCACAGGCCAGCACACATTAACACCGCTTAAAAACATGCACAGGCCATTTCAGCTTCAGCAGTGGGGAGAAGGAGACGTGTCTCGCGTGTTTATGAGGAACAAACCTGACCGGGGAAAAGCTGTGAATAGTAGGATGGCACTTGTGATGTGCAAAGAAAGGAAAATCACATTATAATTGTAGATATTGGAAGTACTAGGCTGAATTAATTTGTTTGCTGGTTGACTTTTTAAGCAGTTTTTTTTTTTTACACTGTTACTAGAAACTCAAATACATTGCATTATTTATTTAACAAATTAGAGTTTAATTGATGTTTTCCCAGAATCCAGTGTCACATCCTGTCTAGTCTCTGATTAGAGTTTTTGAGCTAAACTAGTATGATTTTCTTTCTTCTGTGGAACACAAACTGAAATGTTAGGTAAACTATTTTTAACCCTTAAATGCATACCTCGGGTCTTTAGTGACCCGGGATGTCATTCACTACCCTCCTCTTCATTCATATTTAAACGTTAGACATCAAACTTCTTAAGGTCTTTGCACACTGAGTCCGATATTTTCGCATGCGTTTCTTCGTATTCATGATATGAAAAATTTATCACGCACAGAGACCCTGCACACCGAGTCCGAAGCGTATTAATGAATGCGTTACGGGGAAAAACCCGCAAAACAAGACAAAGTGACGTCTAGTGAGGATGATTTGTTTGTCCTGAGGAGATATTGTTCATCTACTCCTGCGATCGCGTAGAGAGGAGAGTTTCTATCCAGCGGGATTGAAAGTTCAAAGTTTGATTCAAACTTCAGTGTCAGCGGCTCAGTTTGATGCTTTCTTAGCGATACTGGAGCCACATATTAAAAAGAAGACCACTAATTTCCGTGAATCAATTGATCCCGAACACCTGGCAGTATGTCTATGGATCCGATCACACACGCAAACGCACACGCACAGTTTTACAGAGACTTGATGTGCCATAATTATAGCTGTGATATAATATTATTTGTGGTATTTTAGCTATAATAATATGTATGGTGGCTCTGAGTTCAAAACGTCTCTCAAAATGCGTTTTTATGGATGCGAAAACGCAGAAAATAAAACCTGTTCTGAATTTTTTTTTTGACGGACGAAAGTTTCAGAGGCAGTGTGCAAGCATGATTGACATAACGTGAGGTCAAATTTATTTTTTGACGTGCGTAAATTTCGCATGCGAATCACGGACTCGGTGTGCATGTCTGGATTTGATCCACAGAGGAGTAAATATGTTACTTAGGTTCTTCAGAAAAAAATTGGCGTTTGGGGGTAAAATGTGTGTTATTTTGGCAAGGTTGCCTACTAAAATTGGCATTCCTGGGTCTATACATCACATAATTGAGGTCGCTTCAACCCGTGGACATGGAAAACAACCGGCGGGAAAACCGCAGACTTGGCAACACAGTGCAGTTGAGCTCTGTTGACATTTGACAACTAACGTTATGCGTCGCTCCGCTGCTCTGATTGGTTGTCGGTCTCTCCATTCGAGGTCTTTCCTGGTTGGGTTGAAACACGCCCCATAATCACAGCCCAATGAGCATCAGACTCATATTCTGACTAGAATTGATTATGACCACGTCAGGCTACAACCTTCTTAGTATCCCTCAATAAAGTCATTATAAACAATAAAACAAGAAAAAAAAAACAATGTATTTTTTTTAAGTAATTGTATGTAAAATATGTATAGGGTCGCTAATGACCCGAGGTGTGTAACAGTGTAAGTATATTTTGGCGGGGGGCGTGGCCGAAGCTTGATGCCGATGCGAAAACAGCCAATCACACGTCTGCTCTAGGGTTGCATGAACGCAATTGGCTAAGGTATTTCCATAGGGCGATCTAATTGGATGATGCCTGCGTTGACGCTTGAAAAGTTGAGAAATCTTCAACTTCTGCTGCTTGCAATGCGAGAGAAGTGACGCAAGGGAACCCACAATTCAGTTCAGCAATGCATGACATTACCTATTTAAAGTGACGCTCCTCATTTAACACCCCGGCGAAATGCAGCGTGATTGAATCTTTGATGAGGTGCAACTCAGCTTTATTCCTCAAGGTGGCGATGTCTGATACACATTGATGAAGTGATGTTTCACTCATAGTCACAGCAGGCAGAAAACAAAAGAATGGCATCAGCAACACTTGAAATGCCTCAGCGATTTAATACTGAACGCTATCAAAATATTCCTGTCACTGATGGTGGATCTGGTGAAGAAGCTGTCAGTGATGATGAAGATGATAGTTTTGAGAATATGTTTGAGATGGTGAATATGAGCAGATGCTGAATGTACTGGGAAATGCTCAAAATGAAGCTCCAGAAGTTAACAAAACATGCTTGTAACTTGTATGCTCTGTAACTTTTTTATTATCGCGACAGGTAGAGATCCATCGCTAACACTTTATTTTAAGGTTCAGTTATTAACTATTAAGCTTATTATCATGCATATTACTATGATATTGTCTGTTTATTAGCACTTATAAAGCTCATATTAATGCCTTATTCTGCATGAGCTTATTCTACATCCCTTAATCCGACCCAATACCTAAACTTAAATGCTACAAAAACTACCTTACTAACTATTAATAAGCAGTAAATTAGGAGTTTATTGAGGCAAAAGTCAGAGATAATAGTGAATATGTGTTCCCCATACTAAAGTGTTACCAATTCATCCATGTTAGATTTGATAATTTGACATTTTGTCTCCTTCTCTTTTGTGTGTGTTATATAAGATGCTTTGTTTTTGTTTTTGACATTTCTGTCAAGGGTCTACAGATGAAAAAATAGCCTTAAGGGCTAATTCTGGCACATTTACATGCATATGTATTAATATGTAAAAAAATAAACAAATAATGTATATAGATCTGGGTCACAAAAGACCCGAATATGAAATAACGATTGGCGAAAAATGTATGCATTTAAAGGGTAAGCTGCTCTTTTCCATACAACGTAAAAGAACATAAATCACGTTGTTGTTTTGTCATAAATCAAAATTCATGTCTCCTCGTAATTTTTCACATCTCACATGAGATTGCATCAATAGCAAACCACAAAGATCCTAATAAATTCCCAATGGACAAAATCAAATCCTGCCTTATATTTTTGTTCATGCTCGAGAAGTCATTCCACTTGGATATGCATCACAACAGGGAAGAAAAGACGGTCACAACTTCCCTTTCATGTTTCTTATACAAATTGCATATGCACATATTCAAATTGCACAAAAATGGTGTATTTGTATAAGAAAAGCAGCATGCATATCGTGACTACCTTTGTGGTCTAGAATGGAACAACATGAGGGTGAGTAAATGATGACAGCATTTTAATATTTTCTCTGAATTATCCCTGTAATCATTTTAAGACTCTGAAAGGCATCCTCAAACAGCTCTTTCTACGACGGACACAATGTTGACCAAAGGAATTTACATCAAATGACAACACTGCACAGCCGAGGCGTATTTGAATGTAAATCTCAGTTCCTCTCCGACGCCGTTCGGCAGGCTGAATCTATTTAAATATGACTCTCGTCAGCAATTGTGTGGGCTTTTGTTTAAAGATCAAGTCTCTCAGACGATCACTTGAATGCACTTGTCCATTCAAACAAGACACACACTGATTTCATTCGCAAGCATTCTGCTCACAAATCAAGACTTTAATGGTTAGCCTGAAAGAGGCAATGGATACAAAGGATACAAAAAACGCTTCTCTTTTAACTACAAAGCAGGAAGGATGGCAATTGGCAAAGCAAACTTTATGTGGGAGTGTTCATCCATCTGCCCACACAGATGGGGAGAACCAGCGAGTGAAAGAGCAACACGAGCCACACACACAACTACACACAGTAGGTCAAATATCTGCTGATTCCTGCGACAACAGACGCGCTGTGTGTGATGCACATCTATCTTTCAACCTCTTTTTATTCTGTATCTATTGACAAAGAGACAGGAAAGTCTGATGCACAGCACATCAATGTGTCTGACTTTTACTGCGCTTCTCGAATCGCAGCCTTTTGCTTCGGGGAGAACTGGAGCGGATGCTGGATGTGTCCCGGAGCTGAAATCAATGATATTTGTTTAATTATTGGATGAACTTAATCACTGCTGTAATTACTGCCACTGCTTAGAAGTCATAAAATCATTTGTTTTATGGGATCTCGGGCTGAAATAATGAATACAAGCACACTCTAAAAACAACCCAAGTTGGGTTGAAAATGCACCAACCCAACAATTGAGTTGTTTTAACCCAATGGTTGAGTTGTTTTAACCCAGTGGTTGAGTTGTTTTAACCCAGTGGTTGGGTTAAATGTTGCTTAAGACAACCCAATTGCTGGGTAAGAACAACTCAACCATTGGGTAAAAACAACCCAATTGTTGGGTTGGTGCATTTTCAACCCAACTTGGGTTGTTTTTAACCCAGCATTTTTTAGAGTGCAATTTCGGCGTCTCTCTCCAAAAATGGTGATAGGGTTGTAACGAAAAAAGTAAACTTTGTGCTTTGGGGTCAAACGATGCTGTGCTAATTTTAAAGGGTTCAATAAATTCAAGATTAAAAATAGAATATGCCTTTTACAATATGCTTGAAGATTTATAAACTTTTAATAACATACAGGAGTAAATCAATGCATCTGTTAAGAGGAAGGTGACGATCTTTAAAGATATGTTTAAAGGTACTTAGTATATTTTGTTGTTGTTTTTTATGTTTTTATTTTTTCAAACTGTTCATGTATTTTCATGAATGATGTTTTTAATTTTTAGTAATTAAAGTGGCTTTCAAAGTAAAACATGCTTGAGTTTAAATGTAAATGGTGTGTAAATGTAGGCTTACTGTCACTGTGAGGATGGAGAAGTAATGTTTAAAGGAACGCTCCACTTTTTTGGAAAATAGGCTTATTTTCCGAGTCCCTTAGAGTTAAACATTTGAGTTTTACCGTTTTTGAATCCATTCAGCCGATCTCTGTATCTAGAGCTTTTAGCATAGCTTAGCATACATCACTAAATCGGATTAGACCATTAGCACCGCGCTCAAAAAAATTACCAAAGACTTTCAATATTTTTCCTATTTAAAACTTGACACTTCTACAGTTACATCGAGTACTAAGACCAACAAAAATTAAAAGTTGCGATTTGTTTTAGACCGATATGACCAGGAACTATTTTCTCATTCCTGCGTAATAATTACAGATTTACTTGTGTAAAAGTGCATTCTCTGCAACTACACAAACTTGGTGCCGGTCGCTGAGGACTTCTTTCAGTTGCTGTGTAATATCACTGCGCCGCTGCACCCGTGGGACGGCAGCAAAGTTCCCTGATTATTACGCAGGAATGAGAAAATAGTTCCTATCTATATCAGTCTGTAAAAAAAATCACAACTTTTCATTTTCCGTTGGTCTTAGTGCACGACACAACTACAGAACAGTCAAGTTTTAAATAGGAAAAATATTATATTTGAAAAAATAAAGTCTTTGGTCATTTTTGAGCACGATGCTAACGGTCTAATCCGATTCAATGATGTATGCTAAGCTATGCTAAAAGTGGTACCGCCAGATACAGAGATCGGCTGAATGGATTAAAAAACGGTAAAACTCGACTGTTTAACTCTAAGGGAAACTCTCGGAAAATAAGTGTTTTAAGTGTTTAATAGAGCACTATTTTCAAAAAAAGTGGAATGTTCCTGTAATTTGGGATGTAGTTATAGTGGTCATTCTGAGTATGTTTTAATTTAATTAATTCATCTGTTTTTGTTTTGTTATGTTATTATCCTTTGAACATTTTGCAATGTGATTATGTGTGAGGTATAATGAATGTGAACGTATAATGAATGAAGTTTGTTAAAAGTCTCTCTCTCTCTCTCGCTCTACCAAATTAGCTATTTGGTGTACCAGGAAGAACAGAGTAGAAGCAAAGGGGGTGAAATAGATCCGGTTATTATGGTTAATTGTTTTGTTAAAAAAGATTAATGTTGGAATATGCTTTTTATAATCTAACAAACAATGTGATGTATTTTTATCATTTTTTGGGGGGGTAGAAGGGTTTTTATGTGAACCTGATGTTTTGGGGTTTTTAAAGTAAATATCTTTTGAGGATGGTTGTTAGTAAATGTTAAATGGTTTTGTGTTTGGTTGTGGACATTTAAAATCTTGTGGAATATTCTTTAGTCATTTTTAGTACTGTATAAATAAAAGACATTCTAAAGTCAAAGTCTCTCTCTCTCTCTCTCTCTCTCTCTCTCTCTCTCTCTCTCTCTCTCTCTCTCTCTCTCTCTCTCTCTCTCTCTCTCTCTCTCTCTCTCTCTCTCTCTCTCTCTCTCTCTCTCTCTCTCTCTCTCTCTCGTCTCTCTCTCTCTCTGTGTTAGTTTGCATGAGTGCTGTACCCTGTGTCCTTTAGTAATATAGATCTGACACATTGTCAATGATTGCTAGTGACAGCATGCATTGACCATGTCTCTCCCAGAATCCAGTTTTACTGTCAGAACACGAGCAATAATTGAAAATGGCATCGCATCAGAAAGATTCATGTAGGTTCACATCAGCGTCTACAGAGCTGCAAATAAAAGTCGGCACATTTCCATTCCCAACATTTAGCGGCGGGAATTTGTGAGCAGATAACATATTAAGTTGATGATACAATTCTAACTAATTGAAGACAGATGGAATCTTCACTGGAGCAAATAATTGTTTTACTCCTTAATCACATGTCAATTAACAAGCGCAAGATCTGCGGCAATCCTGATTGGCTGAAATAAATGTGACCTCACCCACGCTGGGAATCTAAAATTACTGTGCTAGACTAAAGAGATAATGCATTACATTAAAAAAAGAGAGTGTGTGAACTGAATGCTTAGCAAAAAGACACGTTTATCTATACGTCTGCCAGCTTGGCAGATGACAGTCCCTACAAGTCATGACAGCTTTCTGTTTATCAGCATCTTACGCACGAGATAAACACACAGGCAATTTAAAATGAGAAAGCATGAATAGGTTTTTTGTTTTTTACTTTTAAATCAGTTTCAGTGCAGCAACTGCCTGACTGTAGTCTTTAAACAAGCAAGTATTAGCAGTTTAAGACCAGTGACGTGAGCGTTTTAAAATAACACCTACCAAAAGAAATGTGAGAGATTGTGAGATGTGACGTATTTTAATCAAATGAATTGCATGATATTTAAGTTATCGTATAGTTACAAATATAAGAATGTAAGAAAACAGGTTTGTCTTATATTCAGGGTCTACAGTTTTACGTCAGAGGCAGAGTATTTTTACTTTCCATCTTATTTTTCAAGTATATGTACTTTATTGGTGTTCTTCTTTGGTAAACTTTTCCAAAAAAAACTATTCCAAAATATAATATTGTAATATTATAAATATTGTAATAGTTTCATACTGAATATTGTTTAATACTTAATTACATTAAAAATGTAGGGCTGTATACTTTAACTCAAGTATAATTAATTAAAATTTTACTTGAGTACAGGTAAGAAAGTGCTATATATTTACTGTAATTAAGAGTTAAAGGTAAAAAAACAACAACTTATATTTATGAAAAGTTGTGCAGTAAAAAGTATGACATTAAATATTATGCTTTGGAGTGTAGTAATGTAAAAGGTTTCTTAAGAAAAACTTGAAAAAAATATATTGATATACTATACGTGCATGTCAATAATACACCCGCAACAATATAGGTGAGAACGGTTCAATCAATTAATAACACACATTTATCCCAGTGAACTAATGCTCAGTAATAATCACAATGTTTACTTGACCATGTTTATATAGTAATATGTCATATAGTAATAAACGGTCATATTTTTTTTTTAAATCTGCAACTGCAATAATAAGGCGCAATCATTTTAAAACAAGAGTCAATGTGTATTACTTTTATAATTAAAAGTCACACATTATATATTTGTTTTTGTTTGCACAATACACTGTATTTGATTGAATTCCCATTTAATTCATAGAAAGACACGTATTTGACACATATTCAATAAAGAATCAGGGTTATAATAATTCACTAAAACCATTAAAAATGTATTAATCTTCAATAATAAATGTTAAAAATGAATATACAACTTTATTAAAAGTTTTAGATTAACCTGATATAGCCGAATATATATATAGCTATTTCATGTATTTTTAATGTCAACAAAACAACAATGTCAAAATGTCAGTTCAAGTAATGCATTACACTTGAACTAAACTCATTAGATTGTAGGAGACAATCTACTGTTGACTAAAATCTTATGATATTTAGTCGAAAAGTAGACTAAAACTAAAAACAATTCAGGTGACTAAAATATGACTGAAACTAAATAGCATTTTAGTCAAAAGAATATAGACTAATTGATATAAAGTTTTTTTTTTAGTCCTGTCATCGTTGGTACATTTTACCAATACCTACCATACTTTTAATACAAAAATATGATCGTATAAAAAGCATTTTTCATTTTTTTTTTAATCAGGGTCATCTTAAATTCATACAGTAATCAAAAATAATCACATAAAGGGAGCAAAAGGTTCAATAAATGCATTGAAAAAGTGCCCAAATCAAAGTAACAAATGAATATTTAGTTGAGGATAAATTTGTATTTCCCCTTTAATTGTTGATCATGTTTTAATTTGGTTTGCACTGTTTTGAAAGCAAGTTCTGATTTTGTCAACATTGTTGATCCCAGAACATCATTTCTGTCCGCAAATGTAATCCTAACCTTATCCCTAAAATCATAGGGCACACTCTAAAACATTCTGAGTAAAAAACAACCCAATGTTGGGTCAAATATGGACTAACCCAGCAGTTGGGTTGTTTTAACCCAGCGATTGGGTTGTCTTAAGCAAATATTTAACCCAACCGCAGGATTAAAACAACCCAATTGCTGGGTTAGTCCATATTTGACCCAACATTGGGTTAAAACAACCCAGCATTTTTTAGAGTGCAATGATAGGGTTAGTAAGCCTAAACTTGACATAACTGTACCCCTCAAATCTGTCTGTTTGGAATGATTTTGATCCAGGAACATGTTGCACTCTGTGAAATCAGGTTCAGCGCTTGGGACATGTCTTTAATTTCATGTGTGTACTAATCGTGTTTTATTTCAAAACGGTCGTAGTGTTCTTTAATTGGCTGCATATCTTGGCAAGGTCACTACTCAAGAGATTATTTTCCCTCCAGTCCTACAGGGATAATCCACAATGACTTGCAGTCATTTTTAATAACCATTTTTTAATAATCACATGAAAATGTTAATTTATAACTAATATATTTGCCATTATAATGAATTTAATGTCAGCATTCAAATTCAGCCTCAACAAAACACACAATTGACAAATTAAACAAATGTGAATCACAAACCCAGTCATAAGGGTCAATGTTGAGATGTGTAGATGATCTGAAAGCTGAATTAATAATCTCTCCATTGATGTATGGTTTGTTAGGATAGGACAATATTTGAAAATCTGGAATCTGAGGGTGCAAAAACATCTAAATATTGAGAAAATCTCCTTTAAAGTTGTCCAAATGAAGTCCTTAGCAATGCATATTACTACTAATAATACATTTATGATATGAACATGTGCTAAATATCTTCATGGAGCATGATCTTAATATCCTGATGATTATTGGCATGAAAGAAAAATGGATAATTATGACCCTTATAGTGTATTGTTGGCTATGGCCACAGATATACCCGTGAGATTAAGAGCTCCAGGGTCACATAAACACTCAGTATTAATGAGCATAACTGTCTGTCCTCTCCTTTACACACACGCACGCACGCACACACACACACACACACACACGACCATTCCTGATAGGAGCTAAGAAATACCTGGCTCTTATCTGAGCGTTTGTAAATCACTCCTGATTTATTCCTTTCGTCCATTTCCTCCAGAGCTTTACAGAGCAATCAATCGCCCTGTTAGCCGGCCCAGATCGAACGCGAGCTGATAAGTCAAATGTTCTTTGTCACTGAGCACTATATAACAGTGTTTTTAGCCCTATATCGATTGCTGATTTTCTTTGGCTCAGCAAAGCTTTTCAATATGCCAGTAGTTGGGAATTTATCTCAAACTGTCAGGCTACCCGTCAGGTGTACCTGATATAAGGCCAATAAAAACACATGCAAAACCAAAAGTGCTGACTTGTTGCATTTTCACTATTAAAGGTGCTCTAAGCTGTCGTTTTTTGAATACCAAGCATAAAATGCTCCAACTACCTGACAGATATCACTGAAATGGGTGTCCTGAGAAATCACACTTGTTTCTGTGACAGTGGCTCTGTAAATTGCACACCAAGTGTTTCAGCCAATCAGAAATGCTCAATGCAAGTTAATCATTTTGCGCGTTCTGGTTTACTGATGTGTCTGTGGGGTTTTTATGAGAGTATGCGGTCTAATTCATTAGCAGAACGTGGCATATTCCCTTACAGCACATTTAAAAGGGAAGCGCGTCATTTCTACACTCAGTGCCGTTTCTAGGCATAGGCGTTCGCCAACAGCTGGGGGGCGCCAGTGAGCCCCCGCCCCAACAAGATTTTTTAGTTATTTCATATATATTTTATTATTAATATTTCGTACTTTTGCTATTTCGAGGCATTATGATTAGTTGCGATTATTGGAGTGAAGTGGTGATAGCAGCGCTGCAGTAATGAGATCATGTAGAGGACGGCAGGGACATCATCATCCGTGCTTTAGTTTCATCATCGAGAAAAGGTCAAATTGCCATCAGGGGCTCAATATCGTCAAAACAAAAAAGAGGAAATATTAAAAAGAAAGCGAAATATACAGGTATGTTAGTCTACTTATTGGTTACTTGTTCTCTACTAAGCTGGTCGCTATATCATAACGATGAGCAAAACATTACACTGAATATTCAGACGGATCTCACGAAAAATGCGTATAAAAACTACAAGTGTGCAATGTCGTGGAATGTATATGCCAAAACTCATTTTGGCGTGCATATGATACGCTGTTTTTTGCATGCATATGATACGCTGTTTTTTGCGTGCATATGATACGCATTTTATGGCATATTATACATACGAACCCCCCACCCCACTACCCTAAACCTACCATAAAGTGCGTATCATATGCACGCAAAAATGAGTTTTGAGGTATCCATTCCACAACATTGCACACTCGTACTATTTATACGCATTTGTGTGAGATCGGGTTGGAATATTAGTACTGGACTGACCACACGTCATGCTCATTTATTTAACGCGCAGAACATTATAGCATAGTTAATTTGAATTAAAAAAAAACATTACATCAGAGATAGCTGTTTAGTGTAAATTGATCAAGTAATACTGTCATAACCATGGGCGTCACTAGGCCAGTTTTTATTAACTTATGCCTCAGCCCACCCTAAAAAAACGAGTGACATGGTTTTCAAGCAATTGTTACCTAATTTTTTGGCCTTCAGAACAAATACACATATGTAGATCATAGAAATCAAAATTTTCTCGGGGGAGCATGCCCCCGAACCCCCCTAACATTTGTGATCGCAGTGGTAATAAACCTGGCTACATTATTGGATAAATGCATGTACAATATGGCCATGAAATAGGAAGTCATAGTTGCTTTATAAGTTATAGTTAAAAAAAAGGGGGGGGGGGGGGTAGATATGAAGAGATATGATAAAAAGGTATGAATCTTGCCTAGGGTGCCAGAAAGGCTAGAAACGGCCCTGGCTACACTGTAAAAAAATATTGTTGGTTTAACTTAAAGTAGCAACCTGGTTGCCTTAAAATGTTGAGTCTATTGAAATTAAAAAATTTGAGTTGATACAATGAAGGAAATTTGTTTAATGAACAAAAACTCAAAATATTGTTGTATCTTAAAAAAATTAAAAATGTGATAAATCCTGAAAATAGCACAATTTGGCTGCGTCAAAAAATCTTTTAATACTATTTGAATAAAGGTTGTCGATTCTCAAAAATGTTCATTGTATTAACTCAAATGTTTCATTTTAATAACCTCCCAAATTTAAGGCAACCAGGTTTATTTTCTTTATTTCAGTGTAGCAGCACTAAAAAGAAGTGTATTATTTTTTTATGGGGGCAGCCAATGGCATAAATCTAGGATATGGACTACATTTGCTGAACAGTTATAGATGGAGTAAGTGCTTAAAACACATTTGAATAGATTCATGATGCTGCTGGGTGTTGCTAGTGGTGTGAAAATGGCACGCTGCACCTTTAAATAATGTTGATGAATCTGTTTCTCACCTACAGGATTTCTTGCTCACTCTGAAACCGTTCAATCCGATTAACTCACTAATCAGATTAGCCAAATAAACATTAATCCCATTAATTCAGAGCATCACGCCGCAGTTCAGTCACTGTCTAAAGTGTTCTGAGATGATCATCAAGCCACAAAACCCAAAAGCAAGAGCTCACCGGCTCCCCCTATTGGCCGATCTGGAGTCTGGGAATCATCTGCAAGAGTTTTGAGGAGGATCAGGACACTTTTGTGGGCAGAAAAAGCTGTCAGAAAAGGTGCACACACAGCAGGCAAAGGTTCAAGTAATTTTCTCTCTCCATCACTTGCTCTCTTTATACCGAGGTATTATTTAAAGCTAGTGTGGCTACCAGAAGGTGAACACCAAAACAGAGCCGGCGAAGCATTTATCAAACAGATTGAACCCATGACAGAACAAACCACGGCTTTATGTTTGATGGAGGTAAAACCGAAATGCCTCCTTTATATGGTATCATTTTCTTCAACCTTTTTAGTCGTCCTTGGCTTATGCTGAACATTGAGGGTTGGTAATTAAATGGAGAACAATAGTGCTCAAAAGGGTCATTTCAACAGCAGGAGCGCATTAAAACTGCACATAAACTGCACTAACATAGCGTTATGATAAACAGATCCATCAGCTAAGCTGTATTTAAGTCAATGACAAAAAAGAGTAGTCACTTGAAAGCCATTTAATGGCAGTTGAGTGCATAGAGAGCAGCCGCCTCAACCTACTTTCATTTTGGACAATGATCCTCGGGTGGTCCAATATATGCAGCCCGATTTCTTTCTAAACGCTCGCGTTCTTCCGCAGAGTGCATGCAAATGGTTCCCTGGCTTAATTACCATTTAGCAGTCTAATAGCAAGAGTAGAGGAAACTTCTGCAGCATTCACTGCTGGGCATTGTGCAGAGGCAAAGCCCCTGGACTGAAATATGTAAATTATTAATTTCCTCATAGACTAACACAGTTGTGCTATTTGGTTACCCACAAGCGTGCCGCTACATGTTAATTAATCTCAGTGAGGGGGAAAAGTACCAGAAAAAAAGCTAATTTTATTATGCAATCATGATCAACACAAGATATAGGTGCGCAGATGCGTTTATAGTATATTAAATTAAAAGGTGGCTCATATTTTTTACTTACAAAACCCCCACAGAATTGTATCTGTAAAATCAGTTCAATATAAAATAGATTTTCCTCTTAAAGGGATCCCCTGGTGTTGAGACTTGTATGGCTTAATATGACATAAATGATGTCTCTTACTGAATTATGTAGTAGAAAACCCATGAAAGATCTACGTTATTTAAAAAATCGATTTTATATTTGGACCATGGGCGGTGCCATTTTGTTTGCGTTCTAGGTTGATGGTGTAGAATGGGTGCACTCCTCAATCAGCTGGCATTACCCGTAGCTATTTTTACCACAACGCAACTCGACAATTTTTCAGAGTTAAACAAAGTGTGTGCACATGTATGTTTGAGTGTGTTTTAAGTACAATTGCAAAGCAATTAATTGGTTTTGTGTAACTCTGCGATCGGTCAGGTGACCCAGTCGGTTGCGATCGGTCAGATGACCCAGTCGGATGCGATCGGTCAGATGACCCAGTCGGTTGCGATCGGTAAGGCGACCCAGTCGGTTGCGATCGGTCAGATGACCCAGTCGGTTGCGATCGGTCAGGGGACCCAGTCGGTTGCGATCGGTCAGATGACCCAGTCGGTTGCGATCGGTCAGGTGACCCAGTCGGTTGCGATCGGTCAGATGACCCAGTCGGTTGCGATCGGTCAGGCGACCCAGTCGGTTGCGATCGGTCAGGCGACCCAGTCGGTTGCGATCGGTCAGGCGACCCAGTCGGTTGCGATCGGTCAGGCGACCCAGTCGGTTGCGATCGGTCAGGCGACCCAGTCGGTTGCGATCGGTCAGGCGACCCAGTCGGTTGCGATCGGTCAGGCGACCCAGTCGGTTGCGATCGGTCAGGCGACCCAGTCGGTTGCGATCGGTCAGGGGACCCAGTCGGTTGCGATCGGTCAGGGGACCCAGTCGGTTGCGATCGGTCAGATGACCCAGTCGGTTGCGATCGGTCAGAGGACCCAGTCGGTTGCTATCGGTCAGGCGACCCAGTCGGTTGCGATCGGTCAGGCGACCCAGTCGGTTGCGATCGGTCAGGCGACCCAGTCGGTTGCGATCGGTCAGGGGACCCAGTCGGTTGCGATCGGTCAGATGACCCAGTCGGTTGCGATCGGTCAGGCGACCCAGTCGGTTGCGATCGGTCAGGCGACCCAGTCGGTTGCGATCGGTCAGGCGACCCAGTCGGTTGCGATCGGTCAGGCGACCCAGTCGGTTGCGATCGGTCAGGCGACCCAGTCGGTTGCGATCGGTCAGGCGACCCAGTCGGTTGCGATCGGTCAGGGGACCCAGTCGGTTGCGATCGGTCAGATGACCCAGTCGGTTGCGATCGGTCAGAGGACCCAGTCGGTTGCTATCGGTCAGGCGACCCAGTCGGTTGCGATCGGTCAGGCGACCCAGTCGGTTGCGATCGGTCAGGCGACCCAGTCGGTTGCGATCGGTCAGGGGACCCAGTCGGTTGCGATCGGTCAGATGACCCAGTCGGTTGCGATCGGTCAGAGGACCCAGTCGGATGAGATCGGTCAGATGACCCAGTCGGATGCGATCGGTCAGATGACCCAGTCGGTTGCGATCGGTCAGGTGACCCAGTCGGTTGCGATCGGTCAGGGGACCCAGTCGGTTGCGATCGGTCAGATGACCCAGTCGGTTGCGATCGGTCAGAGGACCCAGTCGGATGAGATCGGTCAGATGACCCAGTCGGATGCGATCGGTCAGATGACCCAGTCGGTTGCGATCGGTCAGGCGACCCAGTCGGTTGCGATCGGTCAGATGACCCAGTCGAATGCGATCGGTCAGATGACCCAGTCGGTTGCGATCGGTCAGGGGACCCAGTCGGTTGCGATCGGTCAGATGACCCAGTCGGTTGCGATCGGTCAGATGACCCAGTCGGTTGCGATCGGTCAGGGGACCCAGTCGGTTGCGATCGGTCAGGGGACCCAGTCGGTTGCGATCGGTCAGATGACCCAGTCGGTTGCGACCCAGTCGGATGCGATCGGTCAGGCGACCCAGTCGGTTGCGATCGGTCAGATGACCCAGTCGAATGCGATCGGTCAGATGACCCAGTCGGTTGCGATCGGTCAGGGGACCCAGTCGGTTGCGATCGGTCAGATGACCCAGTCGGTTGCGATCGGTCAGACGACCCAGTCGGTTGCGATCGGTCAGGCGACCCAGTCGGTTGCGATCGGTCAGATGACCCAGTCGGTTGCGATCGGTCAGGCGACCCAGTCGGTTGCGATCGGTCAGGCGACCCAGTCGGATGCGATCGGTCAGGTGACCCAGTCGGTTGCGATCGATCAGGCGACCCAGTCGGATGCGATCGGTCAGGTGACCCAGTCGGATGCGATCGGTCAGGTGACCCAGTCGGTTGCGATCGGTCAGGTGACCCAGTCGGTTGCGATCAGTCAGGTGACCCAGTCGGTTGCGATCAGTCAGGTGACCCAGTCGGTTGCGATCGGTCAGGCGACCCAGTCGGTTGCGATCGGTCAGATGACCCAGTCGGTTGCGATCGGTCAGGCGACCCAGTCGGTTGCGATCGGTCAGGCGACCCAGTCGGTTGCGATCGGTCAGGTGACCCAGTCGGTTGCGATCGGTCAGATGACCCAGTCGGTTGCGATCAGTCAGGTGACCCAGTCGGTTGCGATCGGTCAGGCGACCCAGTCGGTTGCGATCGGTCAGGTGACCCAGTCGGTTGCGATCGGTCAGGTGACCCAGTCGGTTGCGATCGGTCAGATGACCCAGTCGGTTGCGATCGGTCAGGTGACCCAGTCGGTTGCTATCGGTCAGATGACCCAGTCGGTTGCGATCGGTCAGGTGACCCAGTCGGTTGCGATCGGTCAGATGACCCAGTCGGTTGCGATCGGTCAGGTGACCCAGTCGGTTGCGATCGGTCAGAAGACCCAGTCGGTTGCGATCGGTCAGGCGACCCAGTCGGTTGCGATCGGTCAGGTGACCCAGTCGGTTGCGATCGGTCAGGCGACCCAGTCGGTTGCGATCGGTCAGGTGACCCAGTCGGTTGCGATCGGTCAGGCGACCCAGTCGGTTGCGATCGGTCAGGTGACCCAGTCGGTTGCTATCGGTCAGATGACCCAGTCGGTTGCGATCGGTCAGGTGACCCAGTCGGATGCGATCGGTCAGATGACCCAGTCGGTTGCGATCGGTCAGGTGACCCAGTCGGTTGCGATCGGTCAGAAGACCCAGTCGGTTGCGATCGGTCAGGTGACCCAGTCGGTTGCGATCGGTCAGGCGACCCAGTCGGTTGCGATCGGTCAGGCGACCCAGTCGGTTGCGATAGGCCAGAAAATTAAGGCAACCAGGTTACTTACTTTTTTAAGTTACACCAACATCTTTTTGTTGTTTTTTTTTACAGTGAATGTATTAATTCCCTAATAACTTATTATCTTAACTAATAATGTAAATGAATGTGTTAATTACCATCCACAATGGGTCAAAGCCATACATTTAAACTTCCAGTTGTCTGCTTTAATTAATCATTAGCTAACGATTTGCAAAGGTATCCTTATGTTCTGCCTTTACTTGATGAGGTGCATGACTGTTAACTTCTTTTGTGTGGGAGCGTCTTTTGAGTTTGCCTGTCTTTCCATTTGAGTGCCATTCTCAGTACTTTTGTCCTTGCAGTGAGTGTGCAATTTCAGCCAAAGCAAACATTTAAAAATGTACTATTTGCCGGTCCACATTATTGATTTACATTTCCATAAATTTGACTGTGTTGGTTAGGAAAGAGCCTTCTGACGGCTGCATGTTTAATAGATGTGTGCTTGTGGGAGCCAGCGCGTTATCTGGATTCTCAGACTCAGGGAAAGCTTTGAAATCATGCCTTAGACTAATGAAAGAGGAGCAGGAGGAAGGAGTGAGCAGCGGAGAGGTGTGATCTACCTACGGAGAGATTAGCATGAAGCCCTGAGCTCTCATCTTACACAGTGTGGGGAGCCATGCCGTATCGTTCGCTCACATGGCAGCGCGGTGAAGAAAAGGTCTTGTCGCTTGAGGTGTTAAGATTTATTCTCCAGCTATAAATCTGCAGAAAGAATCCCCCACACCAGATTTTTTAATATCATGTTGATACCACACTCTCTGCCCATGGACAATATGTTCAACTGACTTTGACAAATCAAACACTTAAGAAATACGACAATATCCCTCGCTCTGCAGGGAGGAGGAATGCATCCACGGCTGCAAGTGTGAGAATATTTCTCCTAAAAGGTGCCACAGGATGTAGGGGACAAATAAACAGCCTGTTTATCCACAGGATGGATGTGACATCATTATCTGCCCATAACAGCATCCCCAACTATTCGGATGGAAAGTTTTCCCACCGCACAGAATAATTGCTCACTCGGGTAAAGTAAGGCTGGCACTCTATGCAAAAGCAGGCACAGAGCAAACAGATCATGCCTGTTCGATTCTTTGTCAAACTAGGGCTGCAACAACTAATGGATCAAATCAATTATTATCGACAATGGAAATTTGATTATCGATTAGTCGCGCCTGCGTGCTGTGCACAGGAAACCATCAGCCAATCACGTCGCTTTACAATAGTGAATAACCCATTTTCTATGGACAAAACGCATTTGGAAAACAGCAAAGGACACCGAGTGAGCTGCGCCGGGAAACGTACATGATCCAAGTTGTCTTTATATTTATAAATGCTTTAAAGAAAAGCGTTTATCGTGTCTTGAACTTGATGTTGTTTTTTGTGAGATGTGTGTGCCGTTTAACGCATCTGACACAGATTTTCCCTCAGCGCATAACTTACATTTTATGCTTACAGCCTTACCTAAATAATAATAATAATTAATTATTATATATATATATATATATATATATATATCACAAGTAATCATATTTATGAAAACAGTAAAGGCATTGTTGGTGTATAGGTCATTAATGTAATGCAACTGCTGTTCAGTTAAGTTTGCTTATTATTTTTAAATTAAGTTTTTTTAAATAGTAAACTTTAAATAGTAAGGAATCAGTTGTTTTTAGGTGTGTTCTAACACTATTTTGCTAATAATCTACAGCATAGATTGTTTTCATATCCATTTATATTATACAATGTGCGGATGTCAGCATTAGGCAGGATGTGAAACAACATTGTTTAAAATAATGGATTAAAATACATTTTTTATTGTATTTTTATGTATAATATTTTTCCAATTTGTCATGCAAGTAATCGACTAATCGAGGGAAATTGCTCCGATGTCAAACTCTGAAATAATTGAGCTGACCCAAAAACTAAAGTTTTGCATTTGTATTTCTAAACAGCATATATCACAAATCTGAATACTAGAATATATGCATATATATCCATTTTTTCATTCGTTTTAATTTTGCATGCATCATATCGAACATTCTCTTCCAACAATTCAAATACACGCTTCATTTCTTAACTACATTTATTGTCATTACCTAAATGACAGATTTTACTGAAAATAAAGCTCTCCAATCATCATTGTGCATCAACTTCTTTAAAACCAATGTTTTCTGTACTCGCACTTGTGAGTCAGTCAAAACAACATAAATGCGTACTGATACTACTTCTGGAGTACTCAATGCATGTTGAAAATAGAAGCCAAAAGCTTTGGTAACATCAGACTCAGTCTTGTCCCTGGTGTGACTTCATTAGCTCTGAAGCTCAGGTTGATAATGTTTTGATTGATGCGGAAGACAAACCACCATCCGAGCCCTTAAGAACAGCACGGCTGCTATGAGAAGAGAGCACTTATTAAACACCAGCTGCTCAACTTACCTAGTTTTGGAGCCCGGTGCTGTAATCGCTCAGATCTCCACCTTCTCCGCTCCACCCTGGTCCTTGAGCAGCTTTCTCCCTCTCACAAGCTCTTGAGATCGGTCAGGCTTTCTGTGTTTTCTCTGGTCTATTGTTGCCACCGGTTAGATTGGAGATCCTTTCTGGCTGCAATGAGGAGGCTGGGCAACGTGAACACCTTGCTCTCGCTCCAACTCCGTCTCTCTCTGCCTATCCGTCTTTTGCACACTCCTCTTTTCCTCTCTCCCTTTCGCACACGCAAATGCACGCTATCTCTGTCTCCCTCCCTTTCCTTCTCCTACCCTCCCCATGCCTCTCTCTCTCTCTCTCTCTCTCTCTCTCTCTCTCTCTCTCTCTCTCTCTCTCTCTCTCTCATTGTATTGATCTGCTGGCGTTCTCCTCCTGCAGCCTCTAGAGGGGGTTCCAATAGCTGACAGTAGCCAGTCCAGAACTAATCCCACTAGCTTCAGTCCGGCTTCGCTCGGAAAGAGAAAGCTGTAGAGAGAGAAGAATGGAGAGAGAGAGAGAGAGAGAGAGAGAGAGAGAGAGAGAGAGAGAGAGAGAGAGAGAGAGAGAGAGAGAGAGAGAGAGAGAGAGACAAAAGGATGAGATGTGGATTCTCTCACACACTATATAAAAAAACCTGTTAAATTTACAGTAAAAGCTGGCTTCTATTGTTGGCACAAGTTACATACAGTGGCATCATTTCAGGCATTATGGAAGGCATTATTCTGGTGCCTGTATGTTCATGGTATATTTGCCATTCTGGCAAAAGGAGTCATAATGAGGATATTCCCAAAAAATGTGGTATTGTTCTTTTTAAAATCCCCACAAAATAATGTATGATCTGTGAATCAGAAAAAAAAAAAGAAAAAAACAACAACTGAGCCACACAAAATGGCCAATTGGGTTGTTTTAGCCCAGTGGTTGGGTTAATGTTTGCCCAACGTGCTGGGTAGTTAAAGCAACCCTAAAGCAGGGCTAAAACAACCCAAATGCTCGGCTAAAAAAACCCAACCACTAGGTAATACAACCCATTCAATGGGTTAAACCAAACTAAACGCTGGGCTAAAGCAACCCAACCACCGGACTAAATCAACTCAACAAGAATATTATATATATATATATATATATATATATATATATATATATATATATATATATATATATATATGTATATATATATATATATATATATATATATATATATATATATATATATATATATATATATATATATATATATTAGGGCTGGGACTCGATTAAAAAATGTATCTAATTAATTAGAGGCTTTGTAATTAATTAATCAAAATTAATTAACCTGAGAACAGTGAGAAGTAATTTTTCACATGTATTTTAGTATACTATTGAATAATGACTGAATACATAAGCTTAATCAACAAAATATAGTTTATTTATTTCAGTCCAGCAGACCAGCGCAATGTTTGCCATTAAGTGTAGCAAAAGCATATTTGTGATATTTGAGGCTCGATATGCTGCGGTGATACGCTAACTCCTTGTTGCATAGCTTGCACACAACCATGCTCTTGACGACGCTTCCATCCTATCGTTTTTTAAAACAAAATTTCCCATCCACGGGGCCGAGCAAAGCGGTCTCATCAGCTTCTTCGTTCATGTTCACTATGGTTTGTTGTTGTCGTGACTCGTGAGGTGAGCGCTAGTTGGTGTTCCAGTATAATCGGTCCGTCGAAACTCATTCATTAAAAAACGTTCCGCGGTGCAAAAATAAGTGTGGTTAAAATTAATTTTTTTTTTTTTTTTTTTTGCGTAATTAATTAGCTCGTTAAAAACCCGGCCCTAATATATATATTCCCCAACACCATAGTAGGAAAAACATGCCCATATCATGATGCTTGCACCTCCATGCTTCACTGTCTTCACTGTGTACTGTGGCTTGAATTCAGAGTTTGGGGGTCGTCTCACAAACTGCCTGTGGCCCTTGGACCCAAAAAGAACAATTTTACTCTCATCAGTCCACAAAATGTTCCTCCATTTCTCTTTAGGCCAGTTGATGTGTTCTTTGGCAAATTGTAACCTCTTCTGCACATGCCTTTTTTTTAACAGAGGGACTTTGCGGGGGATTCTTGAAAATAGATTAGCTTCACACAGACGTCTTCTAACTGTCACAGTACTTACAGGTAACTCCAGACTGTCTTTGATCATCCTGGAGGTGATCATTGGCTGAGCCTTTGCCATTCTGGTTATTCTTCTATCCATTTTGATGGTTGTCTTCCGTTTTCTTCCACGTCTCTCTGGTTTTGCTCTCTATTTTAAGGCATTGGAGATCATTTTAGCTGAACAGCCTATCATTTTTTGCACCTCTTTATAGGTTTTCCCCTCTCTAATCAACTTTTTAATCAAAGTACGCTGTTCTTCTGAACAATGTCTTGAACGACCCATTTTCCTCAGCTTTCAAATGCATGTTCAACAAGTGTTGGCTTCATCCTTAAATAGGGGCCACCTGATTCACACCTGTTTCTTCACAAAATTGATGACCTCAGTGATTGAATGCCACACTGCTATTTTTTTGAACACACCCCTTTCAACTAATTGCCCTATTGCACAGCCTTAAGAGCGTGCATATCATGAATGCTGGGTCTCATTTGTTTTCTGAGAATCTACTGAACCTACTGGTAACTTGTTTGCCACGTAGCAATAAAAAATATACTAAAAACCTTGATTATTCTGGTTAGTCACATTGTACTGCTATTATTTTGAACAAGACTGTATATATATATATATATATATATATATATATATATATATATATATATATATATGTTTGATTAACATTAATGAGACAGACAGCCTATATAATAAGATCTATGGTAATGCACGGATCTAATATGATGATACACACGTTTAAAACGGCCATGCCTGATGTTTAAGGTGAGAAACTTTGAGTCAGGTCTCCTCTGTTGGAGCACATTTGGCTAGAGTCCTGAAACTGCAGCGGTCCTAAAAGTGCAGCCTCCGGTACTGCAGGCAGATAACATTGATATGAACACGCGCCTACACGTCTCACAGCATGCGAATATTCACACATATTTTAAAACGTTTTCCTATGTTTACTTGTCAAGTATCATCATAAACATAGTCGTTTATGTTTTAAGTGAATGTAAACATGAAATCTGCCAGTGTTTTTGGTCATTTTTTACAAGTTTCATTGCCCATAGATTATCTTCTGAATATCTGAACATGCACTATATCAAAAGAAAGAACAGAACCTCTGCTTTATTCTAGCACCATACATTATTTTATCAACACTTGAATGTGGGTCAGTTTCATGAAAAAAGCAACATGTTGAGCAAAAAGTTGAGAATATCAAGTATTTGTCGAAGACTACATCCAGATCAGATTCAGAGCGATGCCCAAACACAGATGGAGTCTGTTCTATCACAGTCCTATCGCTCGTCCTGGGTCGAAATTTCATTCAATAATAAAGCTGTTTGATTTATATGCTGTTTAAAGCTACACTGTGTAACTTTTTTGGTTCATTCTTAGCTAAAATCACTTAGTTCTTTCAAAAATATATGTGCTCATTAATGTATATTTACTTCTTTCAAGTAATAAAGTATTCTCGTAAGTTTATAATATGCCATTGAAAATACATACGGGTGAGGGGTTCGAATGCCGGTCGCCATGTTGCCCCTCCATCTTGAAAGTACAGTAGCCAAAGAGGGACATACCCGTAAATTCAAGCTTGGTCTTTCGCGTTTTAACACTCGATGGCACCGTGTCGCATGTGAAGAGGGGATTGCTTGAATCGGCCACCTTAAGATAAAACGAAATCAGAATTGAAACAGAAACGAATATTCTCTGGATGGTCATATACCTTTACACCGCTAGATGGGGGAAAACATCACACAGTGTAGCTGTAATGTTAATAATCACATTTTACATATGCATCTGCTGTTTCTGCTTCTTCTTCGCCTGTTTCAGATCAGATTCTGTACTCGTTCAGATGTGTAAAAGCGCCCCCTACTGTATAACAGGGATAACATGGAAAGCAGGACAATCTCCTCAATGGCAGAGAAGAGTTCTCATAAAAGACGAGATAACAAAAGACAGAAAATCTGTTTTGGACTGAATAACTTTAATAATGGTTATTCTATATTTGTACAGTGTTTCTGTACCTGAAAATCTAGTTTAGACATACATGAAAACTTTTTTTAATTTGTTCGGTTCTATTTATGTATATTATGTTCTGTATTATACACACAGACACCAGTCATACCAATAGACACCAATGGGAAAGTGTGTCTAAACTCTTGACTGGTACTGTACTATAATATACACAAAGAATAGCAGCCAATTAATGGATATCAGACTTTTTTTTACTCCATTTTGGCCCAGAAAAACCCATATCAGTCGGGCTCTAGTTTGGAGCATTGGGATCATTTGATCTGATAGGATGTTTACTCCTACCATATTTCACTCATGATGACAATGTACCATCCGAAACATTACTAAGGGAAATGAGAAAAAATATAAATATAGTTTTGCATAAAAAAGTGTTTATTTGCTGAACTACTTGGAAAAAAAGCCCTTTTGGTAAATGTATTACAACTGTCTATCTGAATGTATATATCCGCTTAAGATCTGGTACCATTTTTTGGGATTTCCGCCTGGATTTGGCCTACCCAAATTAAAAAGCTCCCTATACACACTACAGTGGTCTAAGTTCAAAATGGTAGTGTCATTTTACAGGAAACCCTTTAAAGTTACATAAAACACTGCTAAAAGTGATAAACATGTAAGTATATGTTGTCCAAGCTGTAAAAACACCCTAAAAAATGCTTTTTTTCCTTCAGTTTTTGAAAGTGTGTAACTCAGGCCCTGTGTGCTCTAGGACCCTGCAGACACTTTGGGCTGTTTCCACTAAATCCCAGAAAATGGTGGAAAAAAAGAAGTTTGTCTATGTCATGTTGTATGGAAGATTTACTCAAATGGATCTGAAGGGACGACCCCCCAGGATGAAAACTATAATAGGGAGTGGGAAAATAGAAGATTACAAACACAAAACTTTTAATGGGACATTACATGATTACATTTAATTTAACTGCAAAAATAGTAATGGATGGCTGAATATATATATCAGGTGATGTCCCATTAAAAGTTCTATACAATTTTCATAATTTTTCCATTAAAATTAGGAATGTTTTTCTCTCTCGCTGTCTCTTTTTCTCTCCGGCAAAGTGCAATCTGTGCCGTCAGCTGGGCAGCGGGACACCCGCCTCGGTGAGAAACAGAGAAACTGAGACAGGCATTAATGTTTCAGCAGGAAGTCTGAAGCAAATGAATACAAGCAGAGAAGGTGAAGTCATATCCCCGCTGCGCTGGTCTTTACAAATCAAAATTGGAAAAGAACCTTTATAGCACCTCCTAGGAGGATGTCAGACTATTATTAGTTGATACGTTTCATCATATTGTCATGGTGACAGTGTTCAACTTGCTGTTCAGGAAATATTTCGCACAATCAGCATCAGTGCTCGCAGCTGAGAGGCTGTGATGTAACAATCTGTCAATAAATCCACACGCCTGTGGCGCAACACGGACAGTAAATTACAAGGAGACTAAACGCCTCATCTCAAATTCTCATCAGAGGCAGGGTTTTCCCACAACACAGAAAAATACATATTTATGATCATATAGTCATCATTAATAGCTGGGTAATTCATTCGCACACATATTCAGTCTCGTCTTGTGCACTGTCATTCCAAACCATTCGTTTCATCTGCGAAAACACAAAAGAAGATATTTTAAAAAAAGAAAAGAAAAAAGCGTTGTTGTTGTTCTGTGACCCAGTCATTATCTCACGGGTATATCTGTGGCAATAGCCAACAATACATTATATGAGTCAAAATTATAAATTTTTCTTTTATGCCAAAAACCATTAGGATATTAAGATCATGCTCCATGAAGATATTTAGTAAATGTCCTACCATAAATACATATAAAAAAATGTAATAGTAGTAGTAATATGCATTGCTTAGGACTTCATTTGGACAACTTTAAAGGAGATTGTTCTTAAAATGTAGATTTTTTTGCACCCTTGAATATTGTCATATCCTAACAAACCATACATCAATGGAAATCTTATTCTCAATCTTAATTTAAAAAAATATTACCCTTATGACTGGTTTGTGGTCCAATTGTAGTCTTTCATTGTAAGGACCTTCATTCTATAGACAATGAAAGTCCAGAAAAGGGAAGAAAGGAGGTTTGGAATAAGGAGTAAATGATGACCGATTGTATTTTATGTTATTTTGATCTACGCCTTTAAGCTGTGAGAAAGCCTTCACTGTGCTAACGAGTGGGCTGATTCTAACAATAATGGACATCTGGAAAACCCTGCAATACCATGATAAATAATTGAGAGCGCTCATAGTTTTTCAGCATTCCCAGATCCTCCGGGTTGCTGTAAGAGTGTTAAATGGGTTGTCAGCACAAATAGGGGGCAAAGCTTAAAGGCAGCAATGGAATAGTGATAGTACTTAGGTATTGGCTGTTGCTCTGCTCGAGTCAGAGGTTAGGAGATTCAAAAGCTTTTGCAACACAGACGCTGTATGCGCCGTGCTCCTTAGAACAACTTCAAGAGTTTGGTGAAAGTGAGTTTTGTATGTGCATACTATAACGTTAGGGTCATTATAAATGTTATACAAGTTAAAGTATGAATCACACAAAAATCAATCTTCTTTGGAATTCAAAGTTTTTTTTTTTTTTTACATTTCACAGTACGCAGAAGTCACCAAACTTTCTGCAGAGTCAACAGCTCCAGACCTCCAGACTCCTGTGGCCTTCAGATGAGCTCAAGAACAGCGTAGAGAGCTTCATGGAATGGGTTTCCATGGCCGAGCAGCTCATCCAAGCCTTACATCACCAAGAGCAATGCAAAGCGTGGGATGCAGTGGAGTAAAGCAGCCGCCACTGGACTCTAGAGCAGTGAGACGTGTTCTCTGAGCGACCAATCACGCTTCAGTCTGACAATCCCATGGACGAGTCTGGGTTTGGCGGTCGCCAGGAGAACGGGACTTGCCTGACTGCATCGTGCTAAGTGTAAAGTTTGCTGGAGAGGGGATTATGGGCTGGGGTTGTTTTTCAGGGCTTGGCCCCTTCGATACAGTGAAAGGAACTCTTAATGTTTCACCAAAACATTTTGGACAATTTCATGCTCCCGAATTCATGGGATCAGTTTGAGGACGGCCCCTTCCTGTCCCAGCATGACTGCGCTCCAGTGCACAAAGCGTCGGTCCATAAAGACATGGATGAGGAGTTTGGTGTGGAGGAACTGGACTGGCCTGCACAGAGTCCTGAGCTCAACCCGATAGAACAGCTTTGGGATGAATTAGAGCGGAGACTGAGAGCCAGGCCTTCTCGTCCAACATCAGTGCCTGACCTCACAAATGAGCTTCTAGAAGAATGGGCAAAAATCCCCATAAACACACTCCTAAACCTTGAGGAAAGCCTTCCCAGAAGAGCTGAAGCTGTTAGAGAGGGTGGGTCGACTCCATATTAAACCCCACGGATTAACAATGGGATGGCATTAAAGCTCATGTGCATGTAAAAGCAGGTGTCAAACTTTTGGCATTATAGTGTATCTTCTTTTGCATTCCACATAATATCTTAGTGATACTCCGTCATTGTGAGATATTTTTCAGAAATAATAATTATGCTTGTGTATTATTGTTTAATCCAGAAATAATCACTGAGAAACCATGACACCGTAATGATTATAATTATTAAAATTAAGAAAATTAATCATTATTCAATGAATCATACACTGAATAAGGATTATTCAGCCCTGACTGTTCAAGATGAGGGCGTGTCGAGTTTGATCTGCAAAAACAAGCATTACATTGGAGTCCTCTTCAAATCATCTGTTGTGCTTCTGCTCTATTTTCGTTGCTGATCTGAAATGTATTCTCTTTTCATTGATACAAAATAGAATCATCTATTCATTAATACAACCACGGATAAAAGAGCAGGACATTATATGTCCTCAAAATTATCTTTTCATTTATTTGTGAGAGTTTTCTGAAAACCTGGCACTATCCGTGCATGCCTTATATAAAGATATGATTAGCTGGTTTTGTCATTTACCTCATTTATACTCTTCATGTTATGAATGGGCAGGGCCTTCAACTATTCTGCTGAATACCCAGGTCAGGAAATTGCGGTGATTACAAAAATAAAACCTGTAATTTCAGGCACCATGGCACTGAAATTCGCGGGGGGAAATAACAGCCTAATCAGCACCTTTCTGTGGGTCAGCCGGCAGTCATGTTCAGTTACAAGCAAAGAGCAAGTGTGTACAAGCTGACAATAAAACTAACTAAGGTAACTCTCTCCAAATCTTGGTTAAATGTGATTAATACATTGTTTTGGTTATGCCTTTAATCTACTGCAGGCTAAATTGTTTCAACTTCAGCCTTGACAATTCCTTACATTGTTATTCTAGAATTTTTTTTTTTTTTTTTTTTTTTTTTTTTTTAATTTCCTAATTGTAAACTGGATGGATGGATTCATTGATGCATGGGCGGATGGATGGATGGATGGATGGATGGATGGATGGATGGATGGATTCATTGATGCATGGGCGGATGGATGGATGGATGGATGGATGGATGGATGGATGGATGGATGGATGGATGGATGGATGGATGGATTCATTGATGCATGGGCGGATGGATGGATGGATGGATGGATTCATTGATGCATGGGCGGATGGATGGATGGATGGATGGATGGATGGATGGATGGATTCATTGATGCATGGGCGGATGGATGGATGGATGGATTCATTGATGCATGGGCGGATGGATGGATGGATGGATGGATGGATGGATGGATGGATTCATTGATGCATGGGTGGATGGATGGATGGATGGATGGATGGATGGATGCATAGATTAATTGATGCATGGGTGGATGGATGGATGGATGGATGGATGGATGGATGGATGGATGGATGGATGGATGGATGGATTGATTCATGGATGGATGCATGGGTGGATGGATGGATGGATGGATGGATGGATGGATGGATGGATGGATGGATGGATGGATGGATGGATGGATGGATGGATGGACGGATGGATTCATTGATGCATGGATGGGTGGATGGATGGGTGGATGGATGGATGGATGGATGGATGGATGGATGGATGGATACATTGATGCATGGGCGGATGGATGGATGGATGGATGGATGGATTCATTGATGCATGGGCGGATGGATGGATGGATGGATGGATGGATGGATGGATTCATTGATGCATGGGAGGATGGATGGATGGATGGATGGATGGATGGATGGATTAATTGATGCATGGGTGGATGGATGGATTAATTGATGCATGGGTGGATGGATGGATGGATTCATTGATGCATGGGTGGATGGATGGATGGATGGATGGATGGATGGATAGATAGATTAATTGATGCATGGGTGGATGGATGGATGGATTCATTGATGCATGGGTGGATGGATGGATGGATGGATGGATGATGGATGGATGGATGGATGGATGGATGGATGGATGGATGGATGGATGGATGGATGGATGGATGGATGGATGGATGGATGGATGGATGGATGGGTGGATGGATGGATGGATGGATGTTTAAAGTGGGATGAATGATTCTTTACTTGTACTTTAGTAGTACTTTACTTTTATTAAATGCAATTTATTTTTACACATATACTACTATTTAAAAGAATGGGGTGAGTAAGAAAATAATTGTATTCAGCAAGGATGCATTGGGTTGGTCAAAAGTAACAGTAGTGTCGCAGTCGGCTTCACACACAAGAGGAAAAGGAAAGCAGCAGTGTCAGAACAACCATAATATGATGTGAACTGACAGAGAAATCGAAATGAACAACAGGTGTAACTGATAATCAAACTATGAACAACCAAAACACAGGAACACGTGCATATCCACCAAAACAGACAAACCCAAGATAGTCCTTTACATTTATCAAATAAAAGCCGTTGTTTTTTTTCAGCTTCCTAAAGCTCAGCGATTGTACACGCTAAAGATAGTAATGAATGATGGCGTCAATTATACACTGTAAAAAAAAAATTCAGGCCTCAACTGAACATTTTCTAGTGACTGATCACATCTTAAATTTTCAGTTGGCCAAACTGAATATCTGTGAATGGATGCAATTTAATTCAATTTGGCCAACTGAAAAATTAGATGTGATCAGTCACTAGAAAATGTTCAGTTGGGGCCTGAATTTTTTTTGCAGTGTACTATCAAACCAAGCAACGAGTCCGATGAAGAAACATTGGAAGAACTAGTTATTCAACCTGAACCTCCATCACAAGGACTTCTCTCAGTGACGCTACTCATTTTGACATACATCATGAGATGTTGCAACTGTAATTCCTCACCATCAGTAACTAGTGTGTGTCCATCAACAAACTCATGTGTATATTTAGGAACAGGAATCATTAACTGTATATAATACACTCACCTATAGGATTATTAGGAGAACCTGTTTAATTTCGCATTAATGCAATTATCTAATCAGCCAATCACATGGCAGTTCTTCAATGCATTTAGGGGTGTGGTCCTGGTCAAGACAATCTCCTGAACTCCAAACTGAATGTCAGAATGGGAAAGAAAGGGTTTTTAAGCTGTTTTGAGCGTGGCATGGTTGTTGGTGCCAGACGGGCCGGTATGAGTATTTCACAATCTGCTCAGTTACTGGGATTTTCACACACAACCATTTCTAGAGTTTACAAAGAATGGTGTGAAGAGGGAAGAGCATCCAGTCTGCAGCAGTCCGGTGGGAGAAAATGCCTTGTTGATGCTCGAGGTCAGAGGAGAATGGGCCGATTGATTCACGCTGATAGAAGAGCAACTTTGACTGAAATAACCACTCGTTACAACCGAGGTATGCAGCAAAGCATTTGTGAAGCCACAACACACACAACCTTGAGGCGGATGGGCTACAACAGCAGAAGACCCCACCGGGTACCACTCATCTCCACTACAAACAGGAAAAAGAGGCGACAATTTGCACAAGCTCACCAAAATTGGACAGTTGAAGACTGGAAAAATGTTGCCTGGTCTGATGAGTCTCGATTTCTGTTGAGACATTCAGATGGTAGAGTCAGAATTTGGCGTAAACAGAATGAGAACATGGATCCATCATGCCTTGTTACCACTGTGCAGGCTGGTGGTGGTGGTGTAATGGTGTGGGGGATGTTTTCTTGGCACACTTGATGCCAATTGGGCATCGTTTAAATGCCACGACCTACCTGAGCATTGTTTCTGACCATGTCCATCCATTTATGACCACCATGTCCCCATCCTCTGATGGCTACTTCCAGCAGGATAATGCACCATGTCACAAAGCTCAAATCATTTCAAATTGGTTTCTTGAACATGACAATGTGTTGACTGTCCTAAAATGGCCGCCACAGTAACCAGATCTCAACCCAATAGAGCATCTTTGGGATGTGGTGGAACGGGAGCTTCGTGCCCTGGATGTGCATCCCACAAATCTCCATCAACTGCAAGATGCTCTCCTATCAATATGGGCCAACATTTCTAAAGAATGCTTTCAGCACCTCTTGTTGAATCAATGCCACGTAGAATTAAGGCAGTTCTGAAGGAGAAAGGGGTCAAACACAGTATTAGTGTGTGCTCCTAATAATCCTTTAGGTGAGTGTATAATACAATAACAGCCCATACATTAGCAGAGCATTAAATTAACATCTTAATTTATCATTACTCAAAGTAGTAAGAACAAGAGACAATCTGAATTAATGGACACAATTTTATAATAAGTAACAGTGGCCCACAACAGAGACCTACACAATATAAAACAAAGTAAATATTGTGGACGCCTGGTAGAAAATATACAGTATATATCAATAACTAATACAGGTTGTGATTCTGAGAAACAAGTCCAAATAAAGTGGGTACTGCCTCATCTTTAATGGTTATGTGTTTTGTATATACTCTTTAGACCTATTTAGATTTGAGAAGCAATCGTCAAAAGCTTGCATTTCTGTTGCATTGCTTTGGTCATTTTAACCAGTTTCTTCACATCCTCATCCTTTGGAAGTGTGTACAAAGAGAATTTGCTTTTGCAGAAAACAGCTTCTCAACACAAGCTAGCTACTACTTTTGAGGATGGGTCAAAGTAGTTGTTTGCAGCAGCAAATGCAGACCATAGACGGGCATTATGCAAATGAGTTATGTATGAAGGTCATGGAAGCGAGACTGGGATTCCTGACGACTCGTTTAGGCGGTTCGTCTTTTGTGATACAATAACTTTATTTATCGGGAACGTTCGACTTTACAACTGTGCAGACGGTTTACATTCACAGACAGCTATAATTACACACTGCATGAAAGCTAATATGCCATAAAACCATAATAGGGCACTTTAAACACTACATCCTTATGTTAGAATGATTTCTGAAGGATCATGTGAAACTAAAGTCTGGAGTCATAGATATGTATATGTAGATGCCTCATCCGACTGCTCTAAGCATGTTGACGCAGCCGCCATTTTGGAAAGGTCAACACACGTCATTCACAGTACAAAAAGGAAAATCCAAGATGCCACAACACAGCCCCTGGTTATACAACAGCACAATTTAAATTCCCCAAAATAACCTTCCACAGGTGAGAATGTGTTGGTTTGTGTTTTTTGTTTTAAATATTACAAGGTGTTAACACACATTCTTCATGTATTGTGTTATTTTAACAATTATAATGCATTTTTTTTCTGGAGAATTTAAAGGGTTATTTCACCCAAAAGTGTAAATTGTGTGATTAATTCCTCCTGTCGTTGGTCAGCCGTCAGACCTCCGCTCATCTTCACACACAGATGAAGATATTAGTGTTGAAATCCGGTGGCTCAGAAAGGCCTTCATTGACACTAATGTCATTTCCTCTTGCACGGTGGCGTCTTTTCAGACAAACCTAGTCCTTCTGGCTACAAAACATTAACAACATTCCCAAATAATCAAATTATCCTATATCTAAACAAAATATGGGGAAAAAATCCACTAAAAGAACATACTGAAACAGCCCTGTAAGCCTTCATTGTGACCTAACCAAACGAGACACGTGAGAAAAAGGATCTTTTCCATGTTAATGAGTTGGTGTTTTTTGTACAAACCAATCGCGATGACGATTCGATTGTACAGTTTTTTTTTTGTTTTTTGTTTTCTGGCTGGAACAACATTGACGAGTGCAGATTATGTGCTTTATTTAATGTAAAGGGAATTTAAAGTGACTGTGATATCATTTTCATGAACTTTATAGACATACAGCCTTACTGAAAACAACAATGGATAATTCACCTCAGACGGCTATGTTCGAACTGTCAACTCAAGGTGAACAAACAAGTGTATTCTATGACTTTAAAAATGTTTCAGTCACTCAGTGTGAATTTTTAATCGTGCTAAAATTGGGAAAAATGGGAATTCGATATTATGCTTATCCATTTAGTCATGAAAGCAGTCAGTGTGCTGCAGAGAGAGCCCGCCCACACGCTCTTCTGATTGGCTGTGATTTTTTGATTGATTGATTGATCTTTGGTCTGGTTTGCTGGATAGTTAACTAATCCATTCACTACTGTTAAAGGGTTAGTTCACCCAAAAATGAAAATTGTGCCATTAATCCCTCATGTGGTTGGACATTTATGAAGAGGCCAGAATAGACCTGAAAAACTAAATAATGACTTATATAGTGATGGCCGATTTCAAAACAAAGCTTCCTGAAGCTTCACCCTTTATGAATCAGTGAATCGATTCATGATTCGGATCGCAAAACAGCCAAACTGCTGAAATCACGTGACTTTGGCGATCCGATTAATGAATCGATTCACTGATTCATAACGGTCCAAAGCCTCAAGAAGCAGTGTTTTGAAAATCGGCCATCACTATATTTAGTTGTTTAGGTCTATTCTGGCCTCTTCATCAATGATTGTAGAGCCGCTGTAGTGAGATGGGCTTTGTAACGACGTCTTTAGTGCCTTTATGGGTCTTGAGAGAGGAAATGACATTGGTGTCAATGAAGGCCTTTCTGAGCCATCGGATTTCAACACTAATATCTTCATCTGTGTGTGAAGATGAGCGGAGGTCTGACGGCTGGCCAACCACAGGAGGAATTAATCACACAATTTACACTTTTGGCTGAACTAACGCTTTAAACTTTCAAATGATACCTAGTTTATGATGATAAAACATGGTTTAAAAAAATAGGCATTGCTATTTATTAATCACATCACTAATTCATTAAAAAAAATATATAATTTATTTATTTTGATGGCTGATAGGTTTTGAATGTTCACAAAAAGTGTTCACGACCAGCTATGACCTTTTAAAAATGGGGGACGGCTAATGTATAGAAGACTGTAGAAACAGTCGGCAATGAGGCATCTATGGACAGTATATATATATATATATATATATATATATATATATATATATATATATATATGTCTGGAGTAATGATGCTGAAAATTAAGCTTTACCATCACAGGAATCAATAACAAGTCAAAAATATGTTAAAAATAGCAAATAGTTATTCTAAATATTTCACAACATTACTGTTTTGATTTTTTTTAATCAAATAAATAACAGTCTTGTTGAGCATGACTTTGTTTTTTTGTTTTGTTTTGAATAAATCATACGACCCCAGACCTCTGAATGGAAGTGTATAGTAATATTAGCATGTAGATCTACATAGAGAGGAAAATATATGTTAAGTTAGTAAGATGTCTTTTAAATAACTACGCTTAATGACAAATACAATCCTAAGCAAATCCAGATATGCTCCACAAACATAATTTAGGGGAAAATTAGGTACTTGAGTAACTGCACAGCGGTCTACTGTACAGTATAGGTTTGTTTATAATATTAGTCTATGAAAAATAATTCACAGTGTGAATGAAAGCATTCTGGAGGGTGTCCATAGCCCAGAAAATGTGCCAAAATATTGTATAGAGTTTGATTGGACGCTAAGTGATAGGAATGTTTGATGGTGAACCAGAAGTTGAGAATCACCACAGCAGGTCTTTACAGTGTTTTTAAACACATCTAGACAAAAAGATAAACTCATAATTCATTCAGTCTCAGTGTTTCAGGCTCAAAGCAGTGCTTATGCCATTTGTACGGTTTACAGTGGCACAGTGGGCGCTTGCACAGTCACCATAGAGATATATCTGGTGTCATAGCAATTCTGCAGCAGCCATCTTTGATCTACCACTCCAGATTGCCATGGTACAGTGGCCTGATCTTCTCATTCGAATTCTATACGCTTCTCAATAAAACTGCAGTGTTTACTCAAGCACTTACAGACTATATTGCGAACCATATGAAGTGAAACAAAAACATTTTAGGTAAAACATCCCTTGCACTCCTAAAAACCTCCTTTTAATCTAATCATAATTAGCTTTTTTTTTTTTTTTATTGACACAATATTAATACCCTGAGAGAACAACAGATGCTACAAATAAACAGCTTCCATCTGCAACGCAGTTTAAATAAATGTTTTTCTTTGGGATAAAGATCCCTTGGGCTGCTCTACGCGTGTCAAGGGTTAGCAAGAGCATTGTGTAAGCACAATTAATCATGCATAAGCATTAAGGACACAATCACTCCTACACATTTAACATGTAGCTGAGTTTTTCACACTGCAAAGATGCTTGAAATTGGAAACCTCACCTTCACAATTGTGTGTCTTAATATTGACTTTAAGTAGAAAGAAACAAATACACTTTATTGCCAAAAGTTTTGGGACGCCTGCCTTTACATAGCTTTAATGCCATCCCATTGTTAATCCGTAGGGTTTAATCTGGAGTCGGCCCATCCTCTCTAACAGCTCCAGCTCTTCTGGGAAGGCTTTCCTCAAGGTTTAGGAGTGTGTTTATGGGGATTTTTGCCCATTCTTCTAGAAGCTCATTTGTGAGGTCAGGCACTGATGTTGGACGAGAAGGCCTGGCTCTCAGTCTCCACTCTAATTCATCCCAAAGCTGTTCTATCGGGTTGAGCTCAGGACTCTGTGCAGGCCAGTCCAGTTCCTCCACACCAAACTCCTCATCCATGTCTTTATGGAGCGACGCTTTGTTCACTGGAGCGCAGTCATGCTGGGACAGGAAGGGGCCGTCCACAAACTGATCCCATAAATTCGGGAGCATGAAATTGTCCAAAATGTCTTGGTGAAGCATTAAGAGTTCCTTTCACTGTATCGAAGGGGCCAAGCCCTGAAAAACAACCCCACACCATAATCCCCCTCCACCAAACTTTACACTTAGCACGATGCAGTCAGGCAAGTCCCGTTCTCCCAGCAACCACCAAACCCAGACTCGTCCATGGGATTGTCAGACTGAAGCGTGATTGGTCGCTCAGAGAACACGTCTCACTGCTCTAGAGTCCGGTGGCGGCTGCTTTACTCCACTGCATCCCACGCTTTGCATTGCTCTTGGTGATGTAAGGCTTGGATGAGCTGCTCGGCCATGGAAACCCATTCCATGAAGCTCTCTCTGCTGTCCTTGAGCTCATCTGAAGGCCACAGGAGTCTGGAGCTGTTGACTCTGCAGAAAGTTGGCGACTTCTGCGCACTGTGACCCTCAGCATGCGCTGACCCCACTCTGGGATTTTACGTCGCATAACACTTCGTGGCTGAGTTGCTTTCTTCCCCAATGGCTTCCTCTTTGTTATAATCCCACTAACAGTTGAGCGTGGAATATTTAGTAGTGAGGAAATGTCAGGAATGGCCTTATTGCACAGGTGTCAGCCTATCACGGCCCCACGCTTGAGTTCACTGAGCTCCTGAGAGCGACCCATTCTTTCACTAATGTGTGTAGAAGCGTCTGCAGGCCGAGAGCTGGAGTTATACACCTGTGGCCATGAAGAGATTGAACACTTGAGCTCAATGATTTGGACGGGTGTCCCAATACTTTTGGCAATATAGTGCATGTACAACGCAACACAGAGACAAATGTTACGGTGACTATACCTCAAAATATATATATATATTTTTTCTGATAAAGTAAACCAGTAATCTTAATGGCTTGTAAGTGCTTGTAAAAACCATCCTCAAGTGAATCTTTTGTTTTATAAGCTGTGCATTGCCTACTTGTCATATGCACAGAGGAAAACAACAAAGCTTTCCATATTCCCACTCAGGGAATGGATTTAAAGTCACAAAAAAGCATGCATTTTGCTGTCACCAAATTACATATGTGTGACATTTTTGAAAGCTCCCTCCATTTTGCAAAGCTTTTACTATATAAATAACAGTCCACTCCAACAGGTTAAGGCAATTTTCTTAAGAGTTAGAGATGCTCACTGGAAAACGCGCCTCTACCTAATTTTTTGCAAACAATTCGCTGCAGTTTCCAGACAGAAATGAACACTCGTGGCAGTAAAACACCTACAACGTTTATACCATTTCCCCAGAATTGCGCAATACTTAACCCTTGTAATCATCATGATGATTACAAGGGTTAAGTATTGCGCAATTCTGTCATGACCTCAAAACAGTTTAACATAGTGCAGGGTTTGTAAACTAATGCATTTTAAAGTTTGCATAAGATAACCAGCTCTATATGTACAACGTCTCTAATAAACTTGCTCGCTAGCTCACCTGAAACAGCACTGCACTGCACTCGGGTATGAGTCTCGTGAAACATGAGTCGTGATAAAAGAGCACTAAGAAGCAGCTAAAGTGGCATGGTTTCTTCAGCAAATATTTGTTTTAGGTTTAGGTTTAGGGTGGGGTTTCGTGTAGGGGTTACAGTATTTTCAAACCCGATAGGGCTTCAGTGAAACGTATGACAACCAACATAAAAAAAAATGTTTCATGTTAATCTGTTTCAGACTTCACAATGAACATTTCACTTTTAAAAAGTGTTGTGAACAGTGCAAGAAGCAAATATACATTTGCAGAAATATTGCCACTGGCGGATTGGACCCCCCTGACCCCTGAAATCATTAGACAATCAACCAAAAAAATTGTGTTGTACTTTTTTTTCTTCAAAATGGCTCTTTCTTGTGGCAACTAACGTTGACTTGTCCAGACTGCAATGTTCTGTATGCAAACTAAAAATAAAAAACACAGAGCCACAGGATACATCTTTTGTGGAAACATTACCTGCCAATAATTGTATCTGCAAGTTTTAAAAATATTTTAAATACTATATAAAAAAAAACAAAACAAAAAAAACATGCTTTTAAAATCATGGATATATTTAACTCATATATTTAAAATATTGAAGATTGTGTGATCTTCAACACAATCCAGTAAGCTTTAAACATCCTGCAGGCTCACACAGCAGTATACAATAAAAGCAACACATCAAGATGTGTTTAAATAAAACATTTTAACCTTTAAGCTTGCAATCCCATCAAACTAGATACGGAATCTAATCTGTGAATCCTGCGGCAATTCTTGGGAAAATGCAGGATCTCAGCATCCCTGTTTCAGAGAGGAGTTTTAAATTAGCCAATGTCATGCTGACTGAAGGTACAGGCAGACCGTGATCAATACACTTTTCTC
>NC_090180.1:1717500-1835000 GCF_024679245.1 Pseudorasbora parva
TCGAAAAACGTAAAAATTGACAATATTGAGATGATATTTTTTTTTAGATATCGCCCAGTGCCGCTATATCCTCTAATAATAATAATAATAATAATAATAATAATAATAATAATAATAATAATAATAATAATAATAATAATAATAATAAATACATTTTATTTATAAAGCACTTTACATTTTCAATCAAATCTCAAAGTTCTACAAAGGGAGAATTTGTATTATTTACATATATATGTACAGTATTGTTCAAAATAATAGCAGTACAATGTGACTAACCAGAATAATCAAGGTTTTTCGTATATTTTTTTATTGCTACGTGGCAAACAAGTTACCAGTAGGTTCAGTAGATTCTCAGAAAACAAATGAGACCCAGCATTCATGATATGCACGCTCTTAAGGCTGTGCAATTGGGCAATTAGTTGAATTAGTTGAAAGGGGTGTGTTCAAAAAAATAGCAGTGTGGCATTCAATCACTGAGGTCATCAATTTTGTGAAGAAACAGGTGTGAATCAGGTGGCCCCTATTTAAGGATGAAGCCAACACTTGTTGAACATGCATTTGAAAGCTGAGGAAAATGGGTCGTTCAAGACATTGTTCAGAAGAACAGCGTACTTTGATTAAAAAGTTGATTAGAGAGGGGAAAACCTATAAAGAGGTGCAAAAAATGATAGGCTGTTCAGCTAAAATGATCTCCAATGCCTTAAAATGGAGAGCAAAACCAGAGAGACGTGGAAGAAAACGGAAGACAACCATCAAAATGGATAGAAGAATAACCAGAATGGCAAAGGCTCAGCCAATGATCACCTCCAGGATGATCAAAGACAGTCTGGAGTTACCTGTAAGTACTGTGACAGTTAGAAGACGTCTGTGTGAAGCTAATCTATTTTCAAGAATCCCCCGCAAAGTCCCTCTGTTAAAAAAAAGGCATGTGCAGAAGAGGTTACAATTTGCCAAAGAACACATCAACTGGCCTCAAGAGAAATGGAGGAACATTTTGTGGACTGATGAGAGTAAAATTGTTCTTTTTGGGTCCAAGGGCCACAGGCAGTTTGTGAGACGACCCCCAAACTCTGAATTCAAGCCACAGTACACAGTGAAGACAGTGAAGCATGGAGGTGCAAGCATCATGATATGGGCATGTTTCTCCTACTATGGTGTTGGGCCTATTTATCGCATACCAGGGATCATGGATCAGTTTGCATATGTTAAAATACTTGAAGAGGTCATGTTGCCCTATGCTGAAGAGGACATGCCCTTGAAACGGTTGTTTCAACAAGACAATGACCCAAAACACACTAGTAAACGGGCAAAGTCTTGGTTCCAAACCAACAAAATTAATGTTATGGAGTGGCCAGCCCAATCTCCAGACCTTAATCCAATTGAGAACTTGTGGGGTGATATCAAAAATGCTGTTTCTGAAGCAAAACCAAGAAATGTGAATGAATTGTGGAATGTTGTTAAAGAATCATGGAGTGGAATAACAGCTGAGAGGTGCCACAAGTTGGTTGACTCCATGCCACACAGATGTCAAGCAGTTTTAAAAAACTGTGGTCATACAACTAAATATTAGTTTAGTGATTCACAGGATTGCTAAATCCCAGAAAAAAAAAATGTTTGTACAAAATAGTTTTGAGTTTGTACAGTCAAAGGTAGACACTGCTATTTTTTTGAACACACCCCTTTCAACTAATTGCCCAATTGCACAGCCTTAAGAGCGTGCATATCATGAATGCTGGGTCTCATTTGTTTTCTGAGAATCTACTGAACCTACTGGTAACTTGTTTGCCACGTAGCAATAAAAAAATACGAAAAACCTTGATTATTCTGGTTAGTCACAGTGTACTGCTATTATTTTGAACAATACTGTATATATATATATATATATATATATATATTTTTATTTTATTTTTTATTTTATTTTTATCTAAAGCCAAACGTGCTTCATTCAAGCCCTTTCAGCTCTGTGCATGTTCTCTCTTTCTCCTACTCCTAATGTCATCGTCCATCACGATGCTTCACTGTAGACATTGTCTGATGCCAATTTGGTAGACGTCACACAACCCCAGAACAAATGGTGCAACCCAATAAAGCACAGAGTTAGTTACAAACGAGCTAGTAGCCTCTAGTGTGGACTTTACAGTCCAATGTAATAAAGAACTTACGAACGGCTGGTGCGAAATCTCGTGGAAATCTGCCTTCCAGCTGAGTTCATCTCCTGCTCTACACACCTGCCTGTTCATCTCAGATCATCTCAACAGGTCTGAGGAGCTGCTTCAGCTGCATCTGATTAGAGCTGGAATAAACTCTGCAGGACGGTCGGTCAGCGGCAGGATTTGGACACTCACTAAAGCACACTTCTTACTTAGTAATTTTGTCTTGTTTCTAGTCTAAATATCTAAAATGTATTCTTAAATCAAGATGCAACCAGAAAAAAATGCTTATGTCAATTTACTTATCTATTAAATAAATCTTGATTTAAGAATATTTAAATATTTGGACTGGTTTCATCTCAATTTCACAACATTGACCCTTATGATTGGTTTTGTGCTCTAGGATGTATGACAAAACATAACACACAAACTTTTCTCTTTTCTCTTTTGTCTAAAAGTAAAAAAAAAAAAAAACATAAATAAAAAAGCTTCCATTAAAACTGACCTTTCCTTTGGCTGAATATGTGGAAAACCTGTGGCAATTTAGAGAAACTGCAAGATATTAGAGTTTGGAGCTTGATTTTGCATTCAATTCTGCGATTGTGGGATAAAGGAGGGACTGATTGATGATAATAAGAAACATTTCTTAAGCAAATCCTCATATTACAATGATTTCTGAGGGATCATATGACACTGAAGAGTGATGGCTGATGAAAATTCAGTTTTATTATTTAAATAATATATTAAAATATAAGTTATTTTAAATAAATGCAATAATATATGACAATTCTACTGTTATTATTCATATTTCATTGTGAGCGTATATTAAATAATGAGAAACAGGTACTTCAGGGGTGTAGTTATTTCCTCAGTTTTACATAATCTTTCAAAATCAATCCGAATATTTATATTTATAGTCCTCATGCCTCATTATGGCGACAGAAACACTATGTAGGTGCTTAATAATTCAGCATCACTTACATCTCATACAGGTCTTTGATCAGCAGGAAGGTTTCTATGTATAAGTATGATTATAAAAGACTATTTCTTCAGGTTCACCCCAGTCAACCCACACACACACACACACACACACATACACACACACACACACACACACACACACACACCTAGAGAAGGAGAGTAAATGAGCTACAGACTGGCAGTGTGGGTGTCACTACTCAACAGATGGAGCGTTTGATTGAGAGGAGGCAATTATTCAAAGAGAAAGGCAATATGCACAGCCCAGGTAATATCATAAACCACTCATATTGCTGTACAGTGTCCTCAAGCTGATGAAATCACACTGTTGTTATACATTTTGCTATTTGTTGTCTTGCAAAGTCCAGTTGTGAATGATGCATAGGTCTTCCGTCTCCTAGTGTCATTTAAACTTCATTGCTCTGCTTCTGCAATGCAAAAAATGCTCTTCTTCCTTAGTATTTTTATCTTGTGTCTAGTCAAAATATCAAACAATTCTTACATTTAAAAACATTTACTAGACAAGTAAAAATTAGTCTTGATTTGGGAAAAAATAACTCAAAATGAAGAGAGTTTTTGCTTAAAATAAGCAAAATAATCTGCCAATGGGGTGAGAAAAATAATCTTGTTTTCTGTTTGAATTAAGATTATTTTTCTCACCCCATTGGCAGATTATTTATCTTATTTTAAGCAAAAACTCTCTTCATTTTTAATTTATTTTTCACCAAAACAAGACAATTACTTTTGCTTGTCTAGTAAACACTTCTTGTTTTAAGAATTATACAATTAGCCTAAGAACTTGTACCTTGCTGGGCTCTTCTCAGTCAATCTCTCTGACCTACAACTCAAAACCAACACTCATTGCCCACTATAATTAACCACATCTGGGTATGCAAATGCATCTCCTGCAAAGCACAAGTGGACTGTTAATGTAGAAAAACATCAGTGCTTTTGTAAGAGCTTACCGTTACTATACTGTCTTGAAATAGAAAATGAGTTAGGGAGAGAATGGAAGCTAACAGCGTTTTAGAAAACGTTCTGACTACTAGTACATTTAAAGGGATAGTTCACCCTAAAATAAAACTTGTCATCATTTACTCACCCTCATGTTGTTCCAAACCTGTATGAGTTTCTTTTTTTTTTTCTTCTGCTGAACACAAAATAAGATATTTGGAAGAATGTTTGTAATAAAGAAGAGAGAAAAAGCATTCACTACCATAGTATTTCCCCCCTACTGTGGTAGTGAATCAATATGAATATGAATATGAATATGAATATGAATATGAATAGCAAAATCGTAGCAATGTTCTCTCTGCTTGGTTGCAAATATAGTTTTCCAAATATCGTCTTTTGCGTTCAAAAGAAAAGAAAAAAACTCGTACAGGTTTTGAAACAACATGCAAATTGACTAAATTAGGTGAGTAAATGATGAAAAAAGGGTTAATTCAGCCAAAAATGAAATGTCTGTCATTAACTCCTCACCCTAATGTCGCTCCACACCCGTAAGACCTCCGCTCATCTTCACACACAGTTTAAGATATTTTATATTTAGTCCGAGAGCGTATGCAAGTGTATGCACACTATACTGTCCATGTCCAGAAAGGGAATAAAAACATCATCACAGTAGTCCATATGAGACATCAGTGGGTTAATTAGAGTCTCTTGAAGCATCCAAAATACATTTGGGTCCAAAAATAAAACTTTGGATCTCCAATGTCTCGTGATTTCAGCAGTTTGACACGCGATCCGAATCATGAATCGATTCACTGACTCATAACCGTTTGAATCTTTATTTGAGGATTGAACACAAACGCGGAAGAGAAGCCAATGCTGAATAAAGTCGTAGTTTTTGTTATTTTTGGACCCAAATGTATTTTGGATGCTTCAAGAGACTCTAATTAACCCACTGATGTCTCATATGGACTACTGTGATGATGTTTTTATTCCCTTTCTGGACATGGACAGTATAGTGTGCATACACTTGCATACGCTCTCGGACTAAATATAAAATATCTTAAACTGTGTGTGAAGATGAACGGAGGTCTTACGGGTGTGGAGCGACATTAGGGAGAGGAGTTAATGACAGACATTTCATTCCTGGCTGAACTAACCCTTTAAGTTTATTTGCGGAGGACGAAATCCAGTGGGCTCTTCAAAGTCGCGCTCAGTCCCACAGAAAAAAAAAAGTTCCTGGGACAAATTGTTCCGGGTAACTTTGGTGGAAACGGGCCTTTATTCGCATAGCTAAATAAATGTGTACTAAACATGGCCAAAGTTTCAGAAAACGAGTGGCACGTGAGAGCTCAATCCCATTTAAGCGCAGATGGGCGTAGCAGTTCTTCAGTAAATCCTGACAGTAGTTTAACACCAAAAGAGGGTTTGCAGGAGCAGGCTGTTTGCAAATCTGGCCCTTTGTCTGAAATATGCCCAAATGAGAATAAGAATCAAATTGGGAATTCTACATCGACACCCAGCCATATTTACCAATATAAATAAAGCCCTAACAGGCCCATAAGTGCTAGTTATTGATTTTATATTCAACTGGTCGTTCAATAACAGTAAATATACTGCGCTTTGTGGTCTTTTTTAAAATGGTCGGTGGTTAAACAAACATTACTGCAACGATGCCTGATAATTGCAGCCAATTACATTAGGAGAATGTGATCCTTTGTGATGCAATATTAAGCAAACAAATCACTCCGGAGCCGGAGGCCATCAGGACTTCTAATATTAAAGATTGTGTTGCCAGAAGACCTTTGAAGTCTGCTTGTTCTCGCTAACATACCCAAAGGCTTGTTCTTCAAACATTCCCCAGCGTCAGAACAAAAACCTGACAGCAACTTTCTGCTGGCCTCTGGGTTACACGGGGAGAAGATCCATTCTTTATTTTGATTAAGACTTTCATAACAGGATTCCCAATGGAAGCGAGTTTGTGCTGCCCTTCTGTTCGTGGGATCTGTACTGTGAGAACCTCTTTGTAGATGCTATGTTTTGAAGTCATGTCATTTGACGGCTGTGTTGGGTGGAAAAAACTAAACAAAACAAAAACACTTGCAACAGCTCAACATGGATGATGTCCATGGCCTTCCACTCTCAATATCTACGTTTACATGGACAGCAGTAATCTAATTATTGACCTTATTCTGAATAAGACAATATTCTGATTAAGGTGTTTACATGAGTTGCGTTTAGAGTACTCCGTTCATGTTCCCGTTTTACATGTGATAGAACATAAATCGATTATGGCACGTCATTACGTCCCCATGCCACGCTATGTTCTCCAACATCCAATCATAGCGGGACTTTGGCTACGTCTACACTAATCCGGATACATTTAAAAACTGAGTTTTCGTCTAAAAACGCTCCGCGTCCACACTATCATTTTCAATCGTTTTCCACTGAAACGTCTGAAAACGCTTACATCCCCGTACTGCTCATGAGCAAATCCAAGACGCTTCCGCTACTCGTTTATTTACTCTTTGAAATTTTGCGGCAATGTCGAGAAAAGGCAGTTTTTTTAACAGTATGTACAAACTGACATTAATATTTAACAAGGCTGTCAAAACAGAAAGCATACAAAACAGCTGCTGTACAATGTCGTTCACCATCGTGGCTGAATTGGTCACATGACTGCATCACATGGCTAACAATGCGTCATCGTATTAAAAGCCTCCGTTTTCACAGTCCACACTACGACGCGAAGACAGCGTTTTCAAATTGATCCGCTCTGTAGAGCGTTTTCAAAACGATACATTTTCATTGACTTAAAACGCTGTCTCAGTGTGGGCGGAAGGCCAAAACGAAGAGGAAAATATATGTTTTCAAATGAAAACCTATTAGTGTGGACATGGCCTTTGGCAGGTCTGTTAATTTAATGGGCTCAGGAAACCCGCTGTAACTTCACCTGCGGGTGTCGCTGTTGGACAGTGTTACTTTACATTAAGAAGTATAAAAAAACATGCGTTTTTATAATGTTTTATATACATTTACGTTACTTTTTGTGTAATATTATGTATTGTCTCTCCTTTTTTTTTTTTAAGAGACACTGCCCCTCTTTTCCTCCTTATTGACAGCCTACATTTATAATAATTTCTTTGATTAATGATGAAAAAGGTTTAAAATCGTGACTGTTTGGATGTTTTTTCCTGCCGTCGAGCCACAGGCGTTCACTGAATGACCCATCTGGTTCACGATTACAGATACAAACTTATTGTATTTACTTTTACAATGAGCATAATTACAACAAAAATAAAAAAATATAGTTGTTCAGAACGAACAGTCAAGCAAAAAACACGCAACCAATAGCAACGCCTTATGGCAACGACATTTCAGACTGACAGATACAAGATAAACGGGACTTTTCCACCATTTGTTCCTGTTTTGTACATGTTTTCATATTAATTATAATTCAAATTCTGGACACAATATTACTAATGATTGTTGAGAGGAGCACTTTTGATTAATTTTCAAAAAGGGCAGAGGCTCTCCCCTGTTCTTTTACTGTCTATGTCCCGTCTGCACTTCCCTGGTGTGTGTAACGTTGTGTCCTGTCACAAAATGCGGTGAAATCTCCGACACGACATTAATAGTTAGATTAAGGTGTGTACATGTCTGTAATGCTCTTCGATAATGCGACTAAAATAGGCATACTCCACATGTCCGCTTTATGTTTAGATAGATTATGACTTTAATCAGATTAAGGTCATTAGAAATCGCTGTCTACATGGTCGCCTCTTAATCCGAGTATTGTCTTAATCAGATTAATATCAGAGTATTGTCTTAATCAGATTAATATCAGAGTATTGTCTTAATCAGATTAATATCAGAGTATTGTTGTCCATGTAAACATAGTCACTGATGATAATTACAAGCTTATCTGATAGACATGCAGCTTTCCAAAATCATCATTTGCATACTACACACGGTAAACTCTAAAGCTTAAAATTGAGTAGGGAAAACTTAAAATCAAACATATATAGTATTTAGAACTTTTTTTTGAGTTCACAAATCTGACACATTTTAAGTGCGCTTTCACACCTGAAAGTCCGAACCAAAGGTCCGAACCAAAGTTCGTGTTTTGATATATATTGTATCCATTTGGTTCATTATGGTTTGCTTTCACATTGCGGTTATACGAGCGCACTAAAGAGGTTTACACTCGCACTGGTGTCCTGTCGTCATCATCTCTGTGGGCTGCATCTGAACACTGATTGGTTTGTTAGCGGACGTGTTGTAAATTCAGCGGCTAACTTTAAGAATGAATGAACAGACGCATATCGTTGCCAATACTGTTAATATTATGTTATTACTATCTGCAGCACCAACTATACTCGAGGCTAATTCACCAAATGAACGTCCTCGCTGTGCAAACATCCACGCCGACAGGAAAGGAGGAGAAGACTAGGCTACTTTTTTAGCCAAACAATGTATTTTGTTTTATAGTTATGTTTAACTATTATAATGTTATTTTTAAATTTCATCTAGGCTATATTGATTATGAAACGCGCACAGATGTGCAATATATGTCAAAGACATCGGGTCAGAAATGATTTTGACCACTTCATTAAGCTTTGTTTTGTAGAAAGCTTTGTATAAATTGTATCTTAATTTTAATAAATGTTTCATCATTTGCCTGAATTTAATAAATAAGCTTTAATAAATAATATAGCAAACTGTGACGGAGCGATCATTTGCGTTGCACATGAACTGGAGCGGTCTCATGAATAAACCGAAACTCAGCATATAGGCTACTTATCTCACAGACATGAGAAATATATTGTATATATATATATATAGCTCGAAAATAAATAGTCAAGCAGAGCACGCTGTTCACGTGAGCGGACTATAGTCACAATCGGTTCTGTTTAAAATGCTGCGCTCCATCACTGCATGTGCTGTGAGTTTAATCTGTGTTTTTTCACTAATCCTACACCTGAACTTCCTGTAAATGCTCTGAAAGTCTGAACTATACAGAAAATGCTTTCACACAAGAAACGAACCGAACCTTTATAGGGCCCTATAAAATCCGTTTTATTTTTTCCCAAATTCCGTTTTTTCCGTTTTAATTTTTGCAGATTCCTTTTTTTCCGTTAGAATGTTTGGCAATTCAGTTTTTTTTTACCCTTTACTGTTATTTTGGTGAAAAAAGAGTGTGCTTTTAATGTTAATATAATAGAACATAAAACAAAAAATAGGAATGACCTTAAATTTATTGAGGTAACAAACATCACATTTACTTTTTAGGACAAATATGATATTTGGCATAACACTGCACTTCAAATACTTCAAATATTAATGGTTATTAGCTTTAAACTTTCCAGTAAAATAAATTATAATAGTTTATATAAGTTAAAATGAAAGTGCTCCAGTAGCTTTTTCTTTCAAGTATTTTTAAAAAAAAAGAACTAAAAAAAAAAAAATCATAAGAATCATCTTTTACATACAGTACTATTAAGTAAAACATTTAAAGCTGAAAATTAACATTAAAAAATAACATTTCACCATGAAATCATGTAGTGAATTGTTCTGTGTGTTTAACAATCACCATTATGATATCCAGAGCTGTGAAAAATAAAAATACACAAAAACACAACACTGCCTGAAGTTTTTTTCCCCCAACTTCAAAGGCCCCTTTAAATGATTAAAACTAGATGCTTAATTTTAACTTTAAGGTTACTTATCATGTAAACTACCCATATACAGCATGTTAAATGCATGTTTGGAACAGACTAACAGAGGGGAAAACGGTCGGACTTGCAGCAGATATGCATTGCTGCCTAATGTGCCCATTATAAATCAAAGCACGAGATGACAGGGGTCGAGCAGAACACCGGAAAATCTGACAGAATGGACAATATTTGTCTGTCTGTGCAATACACGAGCCGCGGTTCAGCTGCCTCTCCATACGCAAAGCTTCTGCGCCGCCTGCGCGTGCAGTGTGAAACCGCCGTTAGCGTCGAGTTTCTTAACTTTTTCGCTGCCGAAAGCAGAGCCGTGGAGACCAACTTCGCTGTACTTTCATTGTTTTGAAGGGCGAGCTGAAATGACGGGAGGGGTTGTGTCGCGGAGATTTGCTTCCCCCCGTCTGCACTTTCCTCAGACATACGTTCTTAACCCACACGACACAGAATTTCATTACAAATATGTACAATTCCGGGGAAATCTGCGTTAACACCAGATTCCGCGTTTATATGCCAATTCCGCGATTCCGTCCGCAATTCCGTGATCGCGGAAATTATAGGGCCCTACCTTACCAAACTGAAAAGTCTGAAAATCCGGACTAAACAAGGTAGGTGTGAAAGCGCCATAAGTCATTGAGTTATCACAATTTTGGGGGGGATTGCTTAAGCATGATTCTCAAAACACTACACACAATCAGCACAACCACACACCCAATTAGCAAAACACTACACACAATCAGCACAACCACACACCCAATCAGCAAAACACTACACACAATCAGCACAACTACACACCCAATTAGCAAAACACTACACACAATCAGCACAACCACACACCCAATTAGCAAAACACTACACACAATCAGCACAACTACACACCCAATTAGCAAAACACTACACACAATCAGCACAACCACACACCCAATCAGCAAAACACTACACACAATCAGCACAACCACACACCCAATCAGCAAAACACTACACACAATCAGCACAACCACACACCCAATTAGCAAAACACTACACACAATCAGCACAACCACACACCCAATCAGCAAAACACTACACACAATCAGCACAACTACACACCCAATTAGCAAAACACTACACACAATCAGCACAACCACACACCCAATTAGCAAAACACTACACACAATCAGCACAACCACACACCCAATCAGCAAAACACTACACACAATCAGCACAACTACACACCCAATTAGCAAAACACTACACACAATCAGCACAACCACACACCCAATTAGCAAAACACTACACACAATCAGCACAACCACACACCCAATCAGCAAAACACTACACACAATCAGCACAACTACACACCCAATTAGCAAAACACTACACACAATCAGCACAACCACACACCCAATTAGCAAAACACTACACACAATCAGCACAACCACACACCCAATTAGCAAAACACTACACACAATCAGCACAACTACACACCCAATTAGCAAAACACTACACACAATCAGCACAACTACACACCCAATTAGCAAAACACTACACACAATCAGCACAACCACACACCCAATTAGCAAAACACTACACACAATCAGCACAACCACACACCCAATTAGCAAAACACTACACACAATCAACACAACTACACACCCAATTAGCAAAACACTACACACAATCAGCACAACCACACACCCAATTAGCAAAACACTACACACAATCAGCACAACCACACACCCAATTAGCAAAACACTACACACAATCAACACAACCACACACCTAATTAGCAAAACACTACACACAATCAGCACAACTACACACCCAATTAGCAAAACACTACACACAATCAGCACAACTACACACCCAATTAGCAAAACACTACACACAATCAGCACAACCACACACCCAATTAGCAAAACACTACACACAATCAGCACAACCACACACCCAATTAGCAAAACACTACACACAATCAGCACAACTACACACCCAATTAGCAAAACACTACACACAATCAGCACAACCACACACCCAATTAGCAAAACACTACACACAATCAGCACAACTACACACCCAATTAGCAAAACACTACACACAATCAGCACAACCACACACCCAATTAGCAAAACACTACACACAATCAGCACAACCACACACCCAATCAGCAAAACACTACACACAATCAGCACAACCACACACCCAATTAGCAAAACACTACACACAATCAGCACAACCACACACCCAATTAGCAAAACACTACACACAATCAGCACAACCACACACCCAATCAGCAAAACACTACACACAATCAGCACAACCACACACCCAATTAGCAAAACACTACACACAATCAACACAACCACACACCTAATTAGCAAAACACTACACACAATCAGCACAACTACACACCCAATTAGCAAAACACTACACACAATCAGCACAACTACACACCCAATTAGCAAAACACTACACACAATCAGCACAACCACACACCCAATTAGCAAAACACTACACACAATCAGCACAACCACACACCCAATTAGCAAAACACTACACACAATCAGCACAACTACACACCCAATTAGCAAAACACTACACACAATCAGCACAACCACACACCCAATTAGCAAAACACTACACACAATCAGCACAACCACACACCCAATTAGCAAAACACTACACACAATCAACACAACCACACACCCAATTAGCAAAACACTACACACAATCAGCACAACCACACACCCAATTAGCAAAACACTACACACAATCAGCACAACCACACACCTAATTAGCAAAAGACTACACACAATCAGCACAACTACACACCCAATTAGCAAAACACTACACACGATCAGCACAACTACACACCCAATTAGCAAAACACTACACACAATCAGCACAACCACACACCCAATTAGCAAAACACTACACACAATCAGCACAACCACACACCTAATTAGCAAAAGACTACACACAATCAGCACAACCACACACCCAATTAGCAAAACACTACACACAATCAGCACAACCACACACCCAATCAGCAAAACACTACACACAATCAGCACAACCACACACCCAATTAGCAAAACACTACACACAATCAACACAACCACACACCTAATTAGCAAAACACTACACACAATCAGCACAACTACACACCCAATTAGCAAAACACTACACACAATCAGCACAACTACACACCCAATTAGCAAAACACTACACACAATCAGCACAACCACACACCCAATTAGCAAAACACTACACACAATCAGCACAACCACACACCCAATTAGCAAAACACTACACACAATCAGCACAACTACACACCCAATTAGCAAAACACTACACACAATCAGCACAACCACACACCCAATTAGCAAAACACTACACACAATCAGCACAACCACACACCCAATTAGCAAAACACTACACACAATCAGCACAACCACACACCCAATTAGCAAAACACTACACACAATCAGCACAACCACACACCCAATTAGCAAAACACTACACACAATCAACACAACCACACACCCAATTAGCAAAACACTACACACAATCAGCACAACCACACACCCAATTAGCAAAACACTACACACAATCAACACAACCACACACCTAATTAGCAAAACACTACACACAATCAGCACAACTACACACCCAATTAGCAAAACACTACACACAATCAGCACAACCACACACCCAATTAGCAAAACACTACACACAATCAGCACAACCACACACCCAATTAGCAAAACACTACACACAATCAGCACAACCACACACCCAATTAGCAAAACACTACACACAATCAGCACAACCACACACCCAATCAGCAAAACACTACACACAATCAGCACAACTACACACCCAATTAGCAAAACACTACACACAATCAGCACAACTACACACCCAATTAGCAAAACACTACACACAATCAGCACAACCACACACCCAATTAGCAAAACACTACACACAATCAGCACAACCACACACCCAATTAGCAAAACACTACACACAATCAGCACAACCACACACCCAATTAGCAAAACACTACACACAATCAGCACAACCACACACCCAATTAGCAAAACACTACACACAATCAGCACAACTACACACCCAATTAGCAAAACACTACACACAATCAGCACAACCACACACCCAATTAGCAAAACACTACACACAATCAGCACAACCACACACCCAATTAGCAAAACACTACACACAATCAACACAACCACACACCCAATTAGCAAAACACTACAGATCCTTTGCATAATTAAACACTCTTGTAAAAACTATACACTTCTGTTTAAAAACACACTTTGCTACCATATGAAACACACACGGTTCACATTACTATACTCTGTTTGCACGAGTTCCACTCTGCTGTGATAAACCTAAAACACTTTTAGCTCTTCTACTTCCCTATGACTGGAGTAGGCTACCATCAACAAAGTACAGATATAATGTACATCCACCAAACACTACACAAGACCAATGTGGCAGACTGAAGACATTCATTACAGTTTTTGCTAAAACACTAAACCCTATTGTATTGTCTGAACCAAATGCTCAGTTGCCTGAACCCACTGACTGAATCAATCAATTTTGGCAAAACCAGAAGCACTTTTCACCTGTTTAGACACAACTTGCCCACAGATTTTTATTGTGACGCACCCGTGCTGCATAATGCTGAACACAGGTGACAAAAGTCAAACACAATTTAAGCACACACGTCACCACTTCAACACCACAACTCAAAACTGATCCCACTTGTGGCTGATGCTGTGAGGGAACATATTCATAAGCCTGGTCAGAGAGCACTGGTTTATGAGGATAGAAATATGAGAGGAAAATTAATGCACACAAATGGCAAACGCATTTTTTTGTTGTTGTTGCAACATGCATTTAGCCTACAGTGAACAATAAACATTTATTTCTCCAGCTTCATGTCTTGAGCATAGTATATTTTTCTACGTAGTGTTTAGTGACTGTTCAGAAGTGTTTTTAATTTTGATTGACTCGGGCACGATTTGACAACATAGCTCAGTTTTGAGCACAGATTGAAATGTTTTGAGGTGAAAGTTTGGTTTTGCAAGAAGAGTCTGAGGTTTTGTGAATGTAGCTTGACATTTTGGTTTTGTGTTCACAGTTTAGAGAAAATTAGAGCAGCTTTCAAGAAATGTGTCTTAGCAATCGAGAAAAACTGTAATTTCTCAACACGCCCAAAATGTTGATATGGACATTCATAATACTGTAACAAAATGTCACTTTACGTTTTGTACTGTAAGTTTACTGTAAAAAAACAAAACAAAAACACTAAACATTGTCTCTTCGTCTAGCTGTATCTGATCTGATCTTTGGTATTGCAAGGAAGTGACTTCATGATAGATTTTTGTGTGTAATGTGTGTTAAGTGTGTTTAGTGTTTTGCAAATCACTGTGTAGAGTTTTGCAACAAGTGTGACATTGGCAATGTGCTTATAGTTGTGCAAATATGGGCGGATGTTTTGCTTCTTGAGTGTAAGGTTTTGCTAATAGTGTATTAATTATTGTATTATCATGCTTTGCCATTATACTTGAAAGGGAGAGTAAATGCTAAAATTACATGTTATGTAATGATTTGTGTCTAAGATTAATCTTAAGTGGAATATTTAGTAGTGTTTAAAGGGTCTATAACACACACAGTTTGTGCCAGTCTGGTGTTAATCTGGAGTATCTGTAGAGTCGTGTTGATCCTTCATATCTCACAAGAGTCTTTAGTTTATCATATTACACACTGTATTGATGTTGTTCACATTATATGCACTTACACACCGATTGGCAACAAAACACACACCCGAACAAAGCTCGGTTCTCTGTGTGTTTGTGTTTGTGTTTGTGTGTGTGTGTGTGTGTGTGTGTGTGTGTGTGTGTGTGTGTGTGTGTGTGTGTGTGTGTGTGTGTGTGTTCATCTGGGAGAAGTGCCTATAGAAGCATTTCCTTCCTTTATGACGTCTTGCAGGACCATATTCAAAAACAAAACAAAAAAAATCCTTTCTGAAACTGGTTTGAATCCTGAATGAGTGTATTTGGCACAGAAATACTCCATCGTACGTCCAACTTGTTTGTTGAAACTTAAAGTTTGAATGTCTTTACATAATTTTGATATAACTGATTATCTCCAATTGTTTGAGTTTCGCATAAAAGGAATGGCAACCAAATAAGATTTTTAATATGGTTTTGGCTGTCAGCTTAACAAACAAACGTGCATGAAACATTTTAGCAAAATGGCAAAAAAGTTCAACATCAACAACATGAATAATCATGAAATGACATTTCTTGGAGAGACCAACAAATACTTATCACACCTCAACACATTATATGACAACAAAACACTGCATTTAAAGTGGCTAACAACCAAAGTGCTCTGGGCTACTGGGAGTTTACGATTTATGCCTTGCTGCGCTAATGCTTTGTTTGCTTTGCTTATGCCATTGCATCAAGGTTAAAGACTCTGAATATAGTGAAAATAATAAAAGCATGGAATCCTGCCTTAATGTAAATGCTTAAGCTTCCCTTTTTATACATCAGTTAGCTACACTAAAGCTATTAACACAAAATTGCATTGCATTGAAGGCCCTTGTAGAGCAGAGTTTTGCTGTCATCAGATTGCAAATGGTGTCATTTATCTGAAGCAAACACATTTAGAAATTAAATTAAGGCAACTGCATCGAACTGCAGATATATGTAAATACTTTCTGAAAAATGCCGGGTTAAAAAAAACAAGATGGGTTGAAAATGGACACACCCAGTGGTGTGTTTGTTCTATTTAACTCAACTATTGTTTAAAAATGACTGTATGGCTGGCTTAAAATGGCACATCATTACTAGAGACAACAATAATAATTTAAAGGTGGATACTTATTGATTTATTTTTGATTAAACTTGATTACATTAATTTTTAAACAGAAGTTGAGATAAATAAAATTATGTTTGGGCAAACATTTAACCCAACCACAGGGTTAAAACAACCCATTCACTGGGTTAAAACAACCCAACCACTGTGCAAAAAGAACCCAATCGCTGAGTAAAAAAAAAAAAAACATTCACTGGGTTAAAACAACCCATTCGCTGGGCTAAAACAACCCATTCACTGGGCTAAAACAACTCATTCTCTGGGCTAAAACAACCCATTCACTGGGCTAAAACAACCCATTCACTTGGCTAAAACAACCCATTCACTGGGCTAAAACAACCCATTCACTGGGTTAAAACAACCCAACCACTGTGCAAAAAGAACCCAATCGCTGAGTTAAAAAAAAAAAACATTCACTGGGTTAAAACAACCCATTCACTGGGCTAAAACAACCCATTCGCTAGGCTAAAACAACTCATTCTCTGGGCTAAAACAACCCATTCACTGGGCTAAAACAACTCATTCACTGGGCTAAAACAACTCATTCTCTGGGTTAAAACAACCCATTCACTGGGCTAAAACAACTCATTCACTGGGCTAAAACAACCCATTCGCTGGGCTAAAACAACCCATTCACTGGGCTAAAACAACCCATTCGCTGGGCTAAAACAACCCATTCGCTGGGCTAAAACAACCCATTCGCTGGGCTAAAACAACCCATTCGCTGGGTTAAAACAACCCATTCGCTGGGTTAAAACAACCCATTCGCTGGACTAAAACAACCCATTCACTGGGCTAAAACAACCCATTCACTGGGTTAAAACAACCCATTCGCTGGGCTAAAACAACCCATTCGCTGGGCTAAAACAACCCATTCGCTGGGCTAAAACAACCCATTCGCTGGGCTAAAACAACCCATTCGCTGGGCTAAAACAACCCATTCGCTGGGCTAAAACAACCCATTCGCTGGGCTAAAACAACTCATTCACTGGGTTAAAACAACCCATTCACTGGGTTAAAACAACCCATTCACTGGGCTAAAACAACTCATTCACTGGGCTAAAACAACTCATTCACTGGGCTAAAACAACCCATTCACTGGGTTAAAACAACCCATTCGCTGGGTTAAAACAACCCATTCACTGGGCTAAAACAACCCATTCACTGGGTTAAAACAACCCAACCACTGTGCAAAAAGAACCCAATCGCTGAGTTAAAAAAAAAAAACATTCACTGGGTTAAAACAACCCATTCACTGGGCTAAAACAACCCATTCGCTAGGCTAAAACAACTCATTCTCTGGGCTAAAACAACCCATTCACTGGGCTAAAACAACTCATTCACTGGGCTAAAACAACTCATTCTCTGGGTTAAAACAACCCATTCACTGGGCTAAAACAACTCATTCACTGGGCTAAAACAACCCATTCGCTGGGCTAAAACAACCCATTCACTGGGCTAAAACAACCCATTCGCTGGGCTAAAACAACCCATTCGCTGGGCTAAAACAACCCATTCGCTGGGCTAAAACAACCCATTCGCTGGGTTAAAACAACCCATTCGCTGGGTTAAAACAACCCATTCGCTGGACTAAAACAACCCATTCACTGGGCTAAAACAACCCATTCACTGGGTTAAAACAACCCATTCGCTGGGCTAAAACAACCCATTCGCTGGGCTAAAACAACCCATTCGCTGGGCTAAAACAACCCATTCGCTGGGCTAAAACAACCCATTCGCTGGGCTAAAACAACCCATTCGCTGGGCTAAAACAACCCATTCGCTGGGCTAAAACAACTCATTCACTGGGTTAAAACAACCCATTCACTGGGTTAAAACAACCCATTCACTGGGCTAAAACAACTCATTCACTGGGCTAAAACAACTCATTCACTGGGCTAAAACAACCCATTCACTGGGTTAAAACAACCCATTCGCTGGGTTAAAACAACCCATTCGCTGGGCTAAAACAACCCATTCGCTGGGTTAAAACAACCCATTCGCTGGGCTAAAACAACCCATTCGCTGGGCTTAAACAACCCATTCGCTGGGCTAAAACAACTCATTCGCTGGGTTAAAACAACCCATTCACTGGGCTAAAACAACTCATTCACTGGGCTAAAACAACTCATTCACTGGGCTAAAACAACCCATTCACTGGAATAAAACAACTCATTCACTGGGCTAAAACAACCCATTCACTGGGCTAAAACAACTCATTCACTGGGCTAAAACAACTCATTCACTGGGCTAAAACAACCCATTCACTGGGCTAAAACAACTCATTCACTGGGCTAAAACAACTCATTCACTGGGCTAAAACAACTCATTCACTGGGTTAAAACAACCCATTCACTGGGTTAAAACAACCCATTCACTGGGCTAAAACAACTCATTCACTGGGTTAAAACAACTCATTCACTGGGTTAAAACAACCCATTCACTGGGCTAAAACAACTCATTCACTGGGCTAAAACAACCCATTCACTGGGTTAAAACAACCCATTCGCTGGGCTAAAACAACCCATTCGCTGGGCTAAAACAACCCATTCGCTGGGCTAAAACAACTCATTCACTGGGTTAAAACAACCCATTCACTGGGCTAAAACAACCCATTCACTGGGCTAAAACAACTCATTCACTGGGCTAAAACAACTCATTCACTGGGCTAAAACAACTCATTCACTGGGCTAAAACAACCCATTCACTGGGCTAAAACAACCCATTCACTGGGTTAAAACAACCCATTCGCTGGGCTAAAACAACCCATTCGCTGGGCTAAAACAACCCATTCGCTGGGCTAAAACAACCCATTCGCTGGGCTAAAACAACCCATTCGCTGGGCTAAAACAACTCATTCACTGGGCTAAAACAACTCATTCACTGGGCTAAAACAACCCATTCACTGGGCTAAAACAACCCATTCGCTGGGCTAAAACAACCCATTCGCTGGGTTAAAACAACCCATTCGCTGGACTAAAACAACCCATTCACTGGGCTAAAACAACCCATTCACTGGGTTAAAACAACCCATTCGCTGGGCTAAAACAACCCATTCGCTGGGCTAAAACAACCCATTCGCTGGGCTAAAACAACCCATTCGCTGGGCTAAAACAACCCATTCGCTGGGCTAAAACAACCCATTCGCTGGGCTAAAACAACTCATTCACTGGGTTAAAACAACCCATTCACTGGGTTAAAACAACCCATTCACTGGGCTAAAACAACTCATTCACTGGGCTAAAACAACTCATTCACTGGGCTAAAACAACCCATTCACTGGGTTAAAACAACCCATTCGCTGGGTTAAAACAACCCATTCGCTGGGCTAAAACAACCCATTCGCTGGGTTAAAACAACCCATTCGCTGGGCTAAAACAACCCATTCGCTGGGCTAAAACAACCCATTCGCTGGGCTAAAACAACTCATTCACTGGGTTAAAACAACCCATTCACTGGGCTAAAACAACTCATTCACTGGGCTAAAACAACTCATTCACTGGGCTAAAACAACTCATTCACTGGGTTAAAACAACCCATTCACTGGGTTAAAACAACCCATTCACTGGGCTAAAACAACTCATTCACTGGGTTAAAACAACTCATTCACTGGGTTAAAACAACCCATTCACTGGGCTAAAACAACTCATTCACTGGGCTAAAACAACCCATTCACTGGGTTAAAACAACCCATTCGCTGGGCTAAAACAACCCATTCGCTGGGCTAAAACAACCCATTCGCTGGGCTAAAACAACTCATTCACTGGGTTAAAACAACCCATTCACTGGGCTAAAACAACCCATTCACTGGGCTAAAACAACTCATTCACTGGGCTAAAACAACTCATTCACTGGGCTAAAACAACTCATTCACTGGGCTAAAACAACCCATTCACTGGGCTAAAACAACCCATTCACTGGGTTAAAACAACCCATTCGCTGGGCTAAAACAACCCATTCGCTGGGCTAAAACAACCCATTCGCTGGGCTAAAACAACCCATTCGCTGGGCTAAAACAACCCATTCGCTGGGCTAAAACAACCCATTCGCTGGGCTAAAACAACTCATTCACTGGGCTAAAACAACTCATTCACTGGGCTTAAACAACTCATTCACTGGGTTAAAACAACTCATTCACTGGGCTAAAACAACCCATTCACTGGGCTAAAACAACTCATTCACTGGGCTAAAACAACTCATTCACTGGGTTAAAACAACTCATTCACTGGGCTAAAACAACTCATTCACTGGGCTAAAACAACCCATTCACTGGGCTAAAACAACCCATTCGCTGGGCTAAAACAACCCATTCACTGGGCTAAAACAACTCATTCACTGGGCTAAAACAACTCATTCACTGGGCTAAAACAACTCATTCACTGGGCTAAAACAACCCATTCACTGGGTTAAAACAACCCATTCGCTGGGCTAAAACAACCCATTCGCTGGGCTAAAACAACCCATTCGCTGGGCTAAAACAACCCATTCGCTGGGCTAAAACAACCCATTCGCTGGGCTAAAACAACCCATTCGCTGGGCTAAAACAACTCATTCACTGGGCTAAAACAACTCATTCACTGGGCTAAAACAACTCATTCACTGGGCTAAAACAACCCATTCACTGGGTTAAAACAACCCATTCGCTGGGCTAAAACAACCCATTCGCTGGGCTAAAACAACCCATTCGCTGGGCTAAAACAACCCATTCGCTGGGCTAAAACAACCCATTCGCTGGGCTAAAACAACTCATTCACTGGGCTAAAACAACTCATTCACTGGGCTAAAACAACTCATTCACTGGGTTAAAACAACTCATTCACTGGGCTAAAACAACTCATTCACTGGGCTAAAACAACCCATTCACTGGGCTAAAACAACCCATTCGCTGGGCTAAAACAACCCATTCACTGGGCTAAAACAACTCATTCACTGGGTTAAAACAACCCATTCGCTTGGTTCGTCCATTTTCAACCCAACTTGGGTTATTTTTAACCTAGCATTTTTTAGAGTGCTACATGTAGAGGGTATGTACCACAAGTTATATCGTGTTTTGGAAGCCAGACACAGGATGCATGTGTGATTTGGTCCACCAGCTAAACCAGAACAAGTCTAAAAGCTTGCAATGGAAATTCATTCTGGTCTTTCGTCAGGGAAGCCAATGGGCAGAAATTACCACCTGCTGTTAAAATACTTGCCATCTCTTGCCAGACTGCTGGCTGAACTAATTAAACTGTCACAAATTTCACTCTACCGAAAAGCATTTATCCTTATTTTATTATAATCCCACCAGAAACCAGGACATAAATGAGCCCTTTTGAATTGAATGGCACCCCTGATTAATGTCCCGTGCCACAGTCACCGTAGTCCAGCTGGCTCTGCCGCAGAAAACATCACTTAAACTCCCCATGATGCCCTGCAGCATTAAGTTCATTATCCCTTTAAAACTGGCACTGTCCCAGCAGACATCTGAGAAGCTTCCTCCTGCCTCTCTGCATGCTCACTAAATAGCCAGCCATGTTATAGTCACGTTGACTGGATGCCCCAAAAGAGGTGGATCGATACTAGGCACCTTTGTCCCACTAAATGTCCTTCGATCAATACAAACCGTTTCATTACAAATGTTTCTGGGCTTGAAGAGATCTGTGGCACAGGGGAAGTGGTTACGGTTTAATGTGTTGCGGCTCTATTGGATTAATCTCAATGTCACTCAGCATCTCAGCCACGCTACAGAAATGTATTTATTGTATAACTGAGTCTTGCAGGCATTTGTGGTATGCGAAAAGACACGGATATGCATGCTATAGGAGTTTTATTTTTAAATATATTTTTTATTTTGTTATAATTTATAGTCTGATAAGAACATAGCCCTTTATCTTAAAGGAACACTCCAGTGTTTTTAGAAATTGGGCTTATTCAACTTCTTTCCTACATTTAGATATGTGGGCAAATGCATTTTTGTCTCAGTGCATGCATTGTTTTAGTTTAGCAGGGTCACCGTTAGCTTAGCTTAGCATAATGAATGGAATCCTATGTTGCCAGATAGCATGTCCCGAGTATAAGCGATCCAAAAACAGAAAAAAAACCCCCACCTAATTACTTCTTGTGGCCTGCGTATTCACAACCAGTACAAATAGCGATGCTACTAATAATCTTGTTTTCTGTTTGAATTAAGATTATTTTGCTTACCCTATTGACATTATCATATTTTAAGCAAAAACTCGATTTATTTTTCCCAAAACAAGACAATTACTTTTGCTCATCTAGTAAATGCTTCTTAAGCCCAATTTGCACGGGATTAGTATTATCCTCTGTGATTTAGAAATTACTGTCACATCTGAGTTTTGCGGCACATTCGCACGGGATGAGCAAAGCCTGTGATTTTTCTTGAATTTACTGACTTATCTCCCGGATGTCAAGACATGTAAAAAAAAATTTTTAGTTATAGATATAGCTGTATGAAATCATAAAATTTGGGAGCAAACTGATTGAATGGTGTGTTTAATATTAATATCAAAACTATTCTTAATGAAAAACAGAACAGAACAGTACAATGACAAGCTCGCTTAAGTAGGCCTATCGATATCGTTTTGATAGTTTTATAGTAATAAAAAAATATTTAATTCAGTTAGAGAACAGACGCTACAATTAAAAACTGACCTGAGCACAGCGGCAGGAGTCAGATTTCATTCATCACGAGTGACAAGGTGACAATATACGGCGGAAGATTCAGTTTCAAAGCTAAATGTAAAAGTGCCCATTTAAGCGAGCTTGTTATTGTACTGTTCTGTTGTTATGTTTTTCATTAAGAATTATATTGATATTAATATTAAACACACCATTCAATCAGTTTGCGCCCAAATTGCTACTCATTAAAGTGAAAGTATAATCCGTGCGGCTGCACAGGAATTCATAACGGTGCGCATTATAAATGCAGCCTCCATTCTTCGTGAAAGATAAAGATAGAAATGCGCACAGGAAATAAAAACCTTGCAAAAATTATATACGATCCGCCTAATCCGGGCCAAATCACAGAGATGTCGATTCACACACAGGACTACTATTATCACAGGACCTCGGTGTTCGGTGAAATATTGTAGGTCATTTGCAGGGGAATTTTTACTTTACAAATCACAGCCATGGCCGATTCGCACGGGATTAAGATCACAGACATTCTCTGCAATTATTACAAATCGCCAGAGGTCCCAGATAACACTAATCCCGTGCGAATAGGGCTAAAATTTAAGAATTTTTAGATATTTGGACTAGAAACAAGACAAAAAATACCAAGTAAAATTTTTGCAGTGTACACTGTAAAAACGTATATGCTCAATAAGTTATGACAACATATGTTTTTACATTGTTTTAGCTCATCAAAATAAGTTAAGAAATGTTCAACTTTTTTTTATTAGTTATACAAGATGTAATTTTTTCAAGTCAGTTTAACATAATTAAGTGGAAATAACCTAAACATCCAAAGTCGATCGTACTGCAAAAGTTCAAAATTTGCCTTTTTTTTACAGTGTAGCTGTCAAGTTTGAGTTAAATATTATAAGGGTTGAATTTAAAAAGGCATTAGATAGGCATTTAAACCATAACCAGGTGGGGGAAAAAAATTATAAACACATCTTTATCATTTATAAATTAACAAAAGGGTTTCTTCCTCCTTTTGGTGACGTCGTATCTCTAACGAGCCATAAATATCACTATTTCCCCCTTAAAAAACACAGGTTAATGACCTTCTACTTCTCTTTCATACCCATGAGAAAAAAGCAATACAATTTCAGAGCAGTAAGACGTCATTGGCTTAAAGAAAAGCAGGTCCACTAATTGTAATTGGTTTAGGCATGAGAATAAGCCATACATCATCTCAATGGTGCTCTCAGCCTCCTGCGGGAATCCTATTGAGGCTATACCAAAAGAAACAGACCAAAAGATGGAGCGGTTCAGGTTCAATCACATGGCCCACAGACAGAAGCAATCGAACACTGCTATGAAAATATAATGTCTCTGTGGTTCACTAAAGCATGTAGGGCTACCTTAGGCAGTGTGTATGTAGAGCGGAGGTTTCTATAGTTAAAGTAAGCCAGGGGTCTATTGTTATATGCGGTGATGAATCAAAATGGTCAACCGGTCAAGCCGCTTACGCACAGTCTTAATCAAAGCTTCTCTCAGCCCACCCGAGCTGGGAGACTTCTCTTTGTCAGCTCTGTGGAGATACACATTTACTTTCGAGTCTTTTAGACTGAATAATAAATGGTTTTAAATATTCCCCCTGGATCTAAAGAGCGCAGCATTGCTCATCCACTCTAATGGTTTGTAAGAGGATGCAATAGTTGCTTGGGGAAATGTTTAACTCAGTGATGTCCTGATATAGTCGGTTTATTCTGATGTATTTGGGATCATTTGCATTTAGATCAGATTTTTCTTTTATTTGTGTTTTGACAGTACTTTATACAGAGGTGTCACTTCTCTTTATTAGCTCACTTTTCTCTTCAACCATTCCTCTTTGTTTTATGTATCGGTTGTTTGATCGTGTCAAGGGGTTTCAATGCTTCAAATGATCGTGTCATATTTGTCAAATTTTTACAAAAGTACATTTTTAATAATGAATTTCTTACAGTTGAGTAATGTATAAACAATTTTACACAAACACACACCCCCACACACACATACACAATACCTGGGCAAGCGTAAGGAAAGAGTTTGCCAAGGGCCAGATTGTGACGGCTAGACGACTGGGTCAGAGCATCTCCAGAACTGCAGCTCTTGTGGGCTGTTCCCGGTCTGCAGTGGTCAGTATCTATCAAAAGTGCTCCAAGGAAGGACCAGTGGAGAACCGGCCACAGGGTCATGGGCGGCCAAGGCTCATTGATGCACGTGGGGAGCGAAGGCTGGCCCGTGTGGTCCGATCAAACAGACGAGCTACTGGAGCTCAAACTGCTCCAGAAGTTAATGCTGGTTCTGATAGAAAGCTGTCAGAATACACAGAGCAGCTCAGTTTGAGGCGTATGGACCAGTCAGGGTGACCTCTGACCCCTGACCCCGCCGAAAGCACCAACAGTGGCATGTGAGCATCAGAACTGGACCACGGAGCAATGGAAGAAGGTGGCCTGGTCTGAGGAATCACGTGTTCTTTTACATCACGTGGATGGCCGGGTGTGTGTGTGTGGCTTACCTGGGGAACACATGGCCCCAGGATGCACTCTGCACCTTCAGGGATCTAGTGGAGTCCATGCCTCAACGGGTCAGAGCTGTTTTGGCAGCAAAAGGGGGACCAACACAAAATATTAGTAAGGTGGTCATAATATTATGCTTGATACACACACACCATTTTTTTTTTACATTACAAAACAAATTTCTGGATATTATGTGTCCTGAAGTCTACAAAAATAGGATTTTCCATGGAGACTTACGATTTAGAATGCCATTTAGTTGTGAATGGGTTTAATCTGTCCCTGAAACAGGCTCTGAATAATTATGTATTAACAGCTGATGTGGCATTACAAATTAAATGACAATTACACTTAAATGTGTTATACATCTAATTATGTAAGCTTCATTCGTTATACATCTTCAGAGTCTTGCACTTGTAGACCTGATTTAGATGAGCAGGCTTTTCTAATTCACAGCATTAGTCATTCCACTTTAAATATAACAAGTTTTGAGTCTCTTATGCCTGGTACACATTGTACGGTTTTGTCCTGTCCCAGACGAAAGATAACCGACTTTCTGTGGCCGTGGCTCCAACACAGTCTTGTGACCAAATATAGTCTGTGATAATTTACTGACTGTCAGAAATTTAGCAAGATTTGCTGCTAAGACTAACGTCTACTGACAAGCCAATAGAGACGGAGCGTATTTAGGCCACGCCCACACCAGTGGGGGACAATCCAACGCTCTCCATTGACTTTGTATTGCGTGAGGCGCCTCGTTGGCATTTCAGACTTATAAAAAAAAACTGAATGTCTAAAAGCTGATATGTGACGAGGTGTGCAGCAAACAAGCTAAAAAACACATAACTACGTTTTTATAAGCTGTTGACCCAAAAAAAACGAGTGACAAAAGTGGACACAGGCCATAAGACGTGAAGCTTCAGCAGAATAATGGGTCAGTTTTGGGATCCGGACACTCAGTGTGTCTCACTATGCATTAAACATTAGTCAAATATCCAAATGTCAGTTTTATATATTATATTGCCTGTCTCTGCTGACTTTCTCCTCCAGTGGGTGTCGTTCTCTGAGTAATATAACATGCTGCGCTCTGTCTCCAGTGCATCTATGCACTTTTATGTCTTTAAAGCAGCACTAGGTAACTTTTCAACGGTCATAATATATTTTTTAAGACTCTTGTGATGATAAATCGACTTACAATAGGTTGAATGACACGTCTGCCATAGCCTGATGGGGTCTGTATCGTTTTTAATCGTACTTTTAAACTTCGGGTTTCGGGTAGTAACCCGAGAACAAAAAGAACTACAAAATTCGACTGCTTTACGGCATATACGTCACTTCCACCAACACACACACTTCCTTACATTCGGACATGCGAGCCCAACTTTGTTCGTCGGATAATATAGTCATGTTCGAAGCAGCACAGACAAATAAGAAAGAAAAGGTTTTGTTGGAGGAAAGCAATAAGAGGAAACGAGAGAGTGATGGGATTAAAGGCCGGACGAGGATCAACATGTGACCAGCGTTTGCTCGTCGGCGTGAGCTGAAGGAGGCGAGCCCGACCGATGCTGTCCTGCTTGTTACGGTGATTACCTACCACTCAAACACTGAACTGAAGGGTCATATAGATTCTGGAAAACGCTAACCAATAGACTACTATAATGACGCTGGCTTGTAAACGTGAGCATCGCGATTATTTGGCGTTTGAAAAAAATAAAACCCATGAAATGATATTCATCTGACATGCTGAAGCATAAGCCACTGACTGTACCTGGGATGAAGACATTTCACACGCGCCGCCAGAAGAACACCTGCATGTGAACTCCTCCTGCAGTGTTCAGGGGAACTGTTAGTGCTGCACCGACCCACGGGACGCTTTTATGAAGTTATTTGGCCCGCCCCGCACTACTGTATATATTTTTACAACCCGCCCCGCACCCGTGACCATTAAATAGACATACGGGGTCCGCGGGTTATGAGACGACCCGCGCATCACTAGTTCAGGGCTATCAGGGCTGTCATGTCAACAAATGCACGCGCGATGGCATCCCCTGTTGTTGGATGACAGATCTTACGACTGTAGTTGAGGACATTATTTTTTCCAAACTGTAGGGGGACCCCGAGAGCAAAAGTTGCCAAGTGCTGCTTTAAACACTCGTTTTTTTGGGTCAGCAGCGCATAAACACTTCTGGGTTTGTGGTTTTGTTTTTTTTAGCTTGTTTTCTGTACACCTTGTCACATATCAGCTTTTTAGCTGATTCTTTTTTTTGTTATAAGTCAGAAATAACAAGGAGGCCGCCTCACGTAAAAGAAAGTCAATGGAGACGTTTGGTTTGTTTTCCCCTGGTCGGCGCAAGCGGGTAATCTAGCACTCGGAAAGCGTTCCACCCATAGGGGCGGCCATTGCTAACCAAGCCATCACCTGCTGTTAGCATCCCATTAACCCCCATTAATTTTTGAGTCACTTTGACGGTGAATAACTTTACATCTGAGGCGTTTAAAGACTCCATTTGTCCATTGTTTATTTCTAAAGAAACACGGCAAAGCATAAAAGGCTCCATTACCTTGTATCTTACACTATCGCCCCGCAGAAGCTGTTTTTGTAAAAATAGGCTAACGATTGCATCATAACCAACGCGACTCTGACGCACAGTTGAGAAATGACCGTATAGACCTGAGGAGATGCTCAGAAGCAATCTTTTACTGTCTATGAGGCAGTCGGGGAGACGTGGAGACATAAAGTACGATAAAGTCAAAGGAGAAGAAAGAGGAGAAGCCCATAGTGAGCCAAAAGCAACAGGACAAAACATTTAAACAACGTGATTCAGATTTCACTTTCCACAACTACTAGAAGACCTACAGCTGTCAGACAGGAGGCTCACGTCACATCTACGTCCTCAAGCTCAGTCTGAGCCTGCAGTTCGCTCAGCCATCAAGGAGCGAGTGCCTCTAAATGACTTCCTTTTCCGCCGTTGAAGTCTATGGGATCGCTGTGTCCATTTCTTTTACTGTCTATGGTTGGGCGAGGCTTTCAGATTATGACGTGTGTCGCTCTGACTCTAAAAAAGTGCAACATGAAATGCAATATTAATCAATGTGACATGACGCCAAAACTTACAACTACTTCACAAGCTACATTTGCAAAAAACGGCATGCCAAGTTGGCCTCTTTTCTCTAGCAATGCCTGTGTCATATTTCTCTTTCTCCTCTTTTTTCAGTGCACATAGAAACCACAATTGGCAAAGTGCGATTCATCTTGCTCTATTTGTTTATCACTAGCGCCTGCAGATGACATTTTATTATTTTATACTAACATGCGCCGTAGCCTACAATTCAATGGGTGTCATCATTGTAAAGTCTACATGTCGTTGGGACTATATAACTCCTGTCCATTATTATGCCAACTTTAAACCATCTAGACCGCATCTACAGAGCTAGAAATATGGCAATCTGAATTTGAATTGTGTAAATCTGTAATCTAACAAAATTTTATATTGTTTACAATTTTTCATAGCTCTGAATTATAATTTTTGAAATTGAATAAATCTGAAATGTTTTTTTATGTCGAAATTGACATGTATTTTCAAACAGCAGATATTTTGTTCTGAATTAATACAGGTACAGAGCAGATTTTAAATGATTAATCCATGAAAAGGTTGATCTGGCTTATTTCCATGGATTAATCATTTAAAATCTGCTCTGTACCTCAAAACTATACCATCAGAGAGAAATGGGCCTTTACTTCAAGGACTACTCCTTTAAGTAAAAGTTGTTCAGCAAGACTGCATATGCACATCAGAGCTTTATAGGAACAGCGAGGGAAACGCCGAAGCAATCTCTTGAACCTCACTAATTGGCCTCTCGCTGTCATTTAAGCATAGTTAAAGATGATTTGAATTACATTTTATTGGGGCAGAAACAATTTCACATCAAACCACAGTTGGGATAATGAACAAATCATTGTCAGTGTACTTTAACGGTCTTAAACCCTTTATGTAAGGAGACTGGATAAGAATTCAAAATTACGCCTGGACTCCATCGTCTATAACTGTGGTAATGTGCTGTATTACTCCAGTGTTTAAGACATTTCTCAAGACTCCTTTCAGCTTCCAAAGTAAAAAAAAACCCTTTTAATCAGACCTTGGAGGCAGGTTTTGCATGTCATAATAAGACTAAACTTAGAAACCCATATACTAATGTATTCTCAGTCTGGGCTGGCGTGATGTTTTCTCACCACAGGCTGACAGCTCACTCCACTTAAGCTCTATTAACCAGACATTTCTGCCACAGACATCAAATATAACCAGATCAGAGACTAGATCTGCTCAGATCCTTACGCACACCGTAACAAAAAGAAAATTACATATTGTTATTATTCTATCAATTCAATGGAATAGCAATGTCATTCAATAATGACATGCTTAAAGATGGGCATTCGCGGTGCAATTTCCGTCCGATTTTGAGCAGAATTCTGACTTTTTTTTGGGTGGGGTCAATTTTTAGCTTTGCCATTTGTCGTGAGATGCAGTGTACAGAGGTCAAAAAGGCACGAGAAACCTCTTCCGATCAGCAATTCTGGCATGTCAGAAATTGTAGCCACCCCTCGTGCAGGTATCGCAAATCTAAAGCAAAGCTACAAACGGATATTTTCACCTCACTGCGCCTGCGCGAAAGCAAAAGTTGAACCATTTTATATTTAATGCGGCAAGAAAGAAAACAAAAAAAGGGAGATCTTTAAGTTCTAGATGAAGCTATCAAACTAGCAGGCATTTCTCCAGTTTGTGTTGAAAAATGGAAAATCTTACAAACCACCCAGCGCATCTTATTAATTTAGCTTTATGTTTAACTTTGACACTATCTACTCATTTATTTAATATTTTCTTAATTTTATTATCATGAGAAATGTGAACCATCGTCCATCATTTGACAATTGGTGATAAAGAAAAATGTCAGGTTGCAATATTGAAACGTTTTTAATCCTGAATGTGAGTCAGTGGATATCACAGAAGCAATGTGCAAACAGAAAGCACAAGTAAAATCTGACGAGCTTTCGCCACATATTCTCACAGAGACGACGAGAGATTAACTAGGCCTACTGAAAAATATGGTTAATTTATTTTCTTAATATTTCTCTTGTGGCCCAAGTGAAAAAAATGAGAAGAGAAGTTGGTCTATTTAATTTTAAACAAGATGTTTCTGTAATAAAGCTGATCATTGATGACTTATTGCTGTGTTCTGACATATTAAAGACTGTTAATCGTTTTAATTATAGGCTTATAATTCATAATCGGCCTAAATTAACCTAATCTATCTAATCTTTTATTATGCAGTGTGTCGAGTGATGAATTAGGAAATTGTTGCGAGGCAAATGAGTTGTAATATCAATTTAATAATAAAAGTAGGCCTACCCTGATGATAATAATAATAATAATTATAGTGTATAATACATTAACTGAAAAACGCTAAATCGATATCGATAGCCGATGCGTTTAACCATATGGCTATCTCTCTATACACCATATTAACCTGGCATAGGGTTTCATTGCGCATATTTCATATATATTTCATATAACCAGCAGCCATATCACCCTGTAGCCCAAGACTGGTTTCCCACTGAAGCTAAGCAGGGCTGAGCCTGGTCAGTACCTGGATGGGAGACCAACTGGGAAAACAAGGAGCTGCTGGTGGAGGTGTTAGTGAGGCCAGCAGGGGGCGCTCACCCTGTGGTCTGTGTGGGTCCTAACACCCCAGTATAGTGATGGGGACACGATACTGACAAAGAGCACCGTCTTTCGGATGAGACGTTAAACCGAGGTCCTGACTCTCTGTGGTCATTAAAAATCCCAGGATGTCTTTCGGAAAAAGAGTAGTTCAAGTTCAGTTCAAGAGTTTTATTTGTCACATACACAGTTATACAGAATACAACCGGCAGTGAAATGTAAACAGGTCCGCTCCATGGACAGCAAATAACAATTAACAAAAAAAGCACAATAAATTATAAAATAGGGATAGGATAAAATAGGAATAGGATAAGGTGCTATATATATATACATATGTAGAATTATGAATAAATCAAGTAAAAGAAATAAGAGATGTGGAATAAAATAAGTGAGATAAAGTAAACTGGAGACTATAAAAATAAATCTGTGGATAACAGAAGTGCAGGAGTGTAATGTGCAAACAGCATTATAATGAGTAGTGACATGAACACAAGAATAAAGTGCAGTGCAATATCAGTATGTGAGTTTGTTAATACTGAAGTGAGGTGAAGTCACATGTAGTTAAGTGACAGCGTTCAGGAGTCTGATGGCCTGTGGGAAGAAACTCCTCCTGAGTCTCTCAGTTTTGGCCATCAGGCTACGGAAGCGCTTACCAGAAGGCAGCCGGGTGAAGTGGGGGTTGGCCGGGTGATTAATGTCCATGATGATTTTTGTAGCTCTGCCTCTGCATCGTTTGATGTAGATGTCCTGCAGAGACGGGAGAGCTGACCCTGAGATGCGCTCGGACAAGCGCACCACTCTTTGCAGGGCTTTGCAGTCGTGACTGGTGCTGTTACCATACCACGCTGTGATGCACTGAGTTAGTAAACTTTCTATCGCCCCTGAATAGAAAGTTTTCAGGATAGCTGGTGAGACCCGGAATTTCCTCAGCTGGCACAGGTGGTACAGTCTTTGCCTGGCCTTTTTCACCTGAGACTGGATATGTGCAGTCCAGGTCAGGTCCTCGGAGATGTTGACACCCAGGTATTTGAAGCTGCTCACTCTCTCTACTGGTGTCCCGCTGATCATGAGAGGGGAATATGACCGCTGCTGTCTCTTCCTGAAGTCCACAATCAGTTCTTTGGTCTTGTTCACATTCAGAAGGAGACAGTTGTCTTGGCACCATGATGTCAGTTGCTCCACCTCGTCCAAGTATGCGGTCTCATTGTTGTTGGAAATGAGGCCCAGGACAACAGTATCATCCGCAAACTTGATGACAGAGGTGGAGCTGTGTGTGGACAAACAGTCATGCGTGTAGAGAGAGTAGAGCAGGGGACTGAGGACACAGCCCTGTGGAGCTCCCACACTCACGATGATGGAGGTGGAGGTGAACTGTCCTACTCTCACCACCTGAGGTCTGCCAGTGAGGAAATCTTCAATCCAGTGACAGAGAGAAGAGTTCAGGCCGAGATCCAGGAGTTTGTTAGTTAGCTTAATGGGAACTATGGTGTTAAAGGCTGAACTATAGTCAATAAATAGTAGTCTTACATAGTTCCCATTCTTGCTGTCGATGTGTGTGAGGGAGGAGTGGAGGACGTGAGAGATGGCATCTTCAGTCGATCTATTGGGACGATAGGCGAACTGAAGAGGGTCCAAGGTGTCAGGGATGGAGGAGCAAATGTTGTTTTTGATGAGTCTCTCAAAGACCTTCATGACTAAAGACGTGAGAGCCACTGGGCGATAGTCATTTAGGCAAGAGGGTTTACTGTTCTTAGGGACAGGGATGATGGTGGATTTTTTGAATGAGGTTGGGACCACAGATGTAGCAAGGGACTCATTGAAGATGGATGTGAGGAGTCCAGCGAGCTGATCAGCACAGGACCGCAGGACACGACCTGAAACACCATCCGGACCAGCAGCTTTCCTAACATCCACACGTTTGAGTGTCCTACGAACGTCATCCTCCGAGACAGAGATCACGTGATTGTTGCAGCTCTGAGTGATTCTGTCTGACGCGTCACTCGGCGGTGTCGCGCTGCCGCGATTGCCATCAAAGCGAGCGTAGAAAGAGTTTAACTCGTTCACAAGCAACGGATCAGCTCTCACTTCTGCAGAGGATTTCGTTCCAAAAGCACAGATGGTCCTCAGTCCCTGCCACATCCGCCGGGAGTCGTTGAGTTGGAAATAAGACTCTACGCGATCCCTATAACGGAGCTTTGCGGCTTTAACGGCGCGTCGGAGAGCATAACAGGATGATTTATAATCCCTCATATTCCCTGTTAGTAGACCGGCGTTGTATGCGGCAGTGCGGGCGTTCACTGCAGCGCGGATTGAACTGTCCACCCACGGTTTCTGATTAGAGAAGGACGTTATAGTTATTGTTTGTGTGGCTTGCTCTGTCAGTGTGTTGATGAAGCAGAGCGCCACATCAGTGAACTCGCTGACGTCCGATGAACTCGCCCGGAACATGTCCCAGTCAACGTCGTCAAGAGCTGCCTGTAGCGTGATCTCTGAATGAGGCGACCAGCGTTTAACTTCCCGCCTCACCGGGGGTTCCTGAACGAGCCTTTGTTTGTACTCAGGTGTAAGGAAAATGGCGGCCTGTAGATTGCGGCATGTAGATTTTTACGCATGCAACGTAAAGCCAGCGCTCACGATTTATGTGCTCACACTATGCGATCGTATCCGAACTATATAATGCGTTTAATTTATAGGGGTGTAACCCCGGCATCCTGGCCAAATTTGCCCATTGGCCCCTGTCCATCGTGGCCTCCTAATAATCCCCATATCCTGATTGGCTTCATCACTCTGTCTTCTCTCCACCAATCAGCTGGTGTGTGGTGAGCGTTCTGGCGCAATATGGCTGCCGTCGCATCATCCAGGTGGTGCTGCACATTGGTGGTGGTTGAGGAGATTCCCCCCTTCAATGTAAAGCGCTTTGAGTGCCTTGAAAAGCGCTATATAAATTAAACGCATTATATAGTTCGGATACGATCGCATAGTGTGAGCACATAAATCGTGAGCGTTGGCTTTACGTTGCATGCGTAAAAATCTACATGCGAGTGTATGCCTGCCTTTACCCATGAAATTCAGTAATTCCATAGGTAGGGAAAAATCTATGGAAAAATATTTATATTGCATAATTTTCTAATAAATGTAATTGAAGCATAAATGTTTCACTTCAGTCGCACCCCTGAAAATGACAGCAATCTAACTCAAGCAGAGCAGATAAACTTGGCGTTCTGAGGCGAGGTCAACATTAATCACTGTCTATAAAAGATAAAGGCCCAAAGTGAGAGAGATGGCCGGTTGGGTTGTGTAAGGGCAGAAAAAGAAAGTGAACGCTCACCTCATTTGAATCACATGGATGGTAATTAATGTGGCCACTGGGACGATGGGATGGTGCCAGAATGCAGTTCTGGGTTTTTGCCCTTGAGGAACATCATGACACACCCTGCCGAGAGACAGCAAATGTCACGGTCAATAAATGAAAACTGAGGTGAGATACGCAGAGGAAAGTGAGATTTATTATTAACAGAGATGAACATAACACAAAAAAACCAAAACAAATGATTCAAAAACATGAACAAACTCAAACCATACCGACACCGGGAGACGTAGACCCAACAACGATCCGACAAAAGCCCTATTCGGACGGTAATTGTTTCTCATGTGGGCGTCCATAAAAATGCATTTGCAATGCAACTCAATGATAAACTTGTGCATTCGGATGGTGATTTATTCTCAGTGGAGGGGCGAGTTTAATGATCCTGGGAATGCTGCTCATGTGCTCAGTCGAATGATCGTCTGCTAATAAGAATAAAATCATATTTAATTGAATAATACAAAATTATTAATTATTTAAATCTCCTGGTTAAAAAAAATATATAACTAAATTACACAAAAACGTAATTTTGTGGAAATGAGCGGAAATAAGTTAATACATCGATGCAAATTGAACCTATATAACAATTACTGCTGTAATAACGCCTCATTTCAAATGTTTACGTTTTTCTTCTATTTCTCTTTTTAGTGGTGATGAAGGATTATTCTTATTAATATTTTCCAGCGTTTCAGTAATAAAACTGTAGGCTTTAGATCTTTAAAATTTGGGGTGTAACGATTCATCAACTACATCGATGTATCGATTTATATTCCTATGATCCAACTACATTGATCTGTGCTCGGCAAGTTGGCCTTTCGGACGACATATATCGATCTAATATCGTTTTAAAAGGTAATCAATCGATTGTATCGATAATAGGAAATAACGCGTTTGATTTAAGCACGTCAGATTTTATATGGATGTTTTTTCTTAGCCCTTTTAATGATAGTTAAACGTTACTCAGTCTGCCTATATGTGACGTCAGCCGCACGCGCCAGCAGCAGCGAACGCAAAGAAAACAAAATATAGCACGGACAGTATTTGACAGCGGAGGACAGAGGAGAAGCCAACGAGCGAGAAATTATCAAGCCAGCATTGTGGTCCAGTGTGAGAAAAGACTTTAGTAAAGACGGAGCTGTTGTAAATAAGTCTCTCGCTGTTTGTAGTAGTAGCAGGTTCAGCCACTGCTCATTCAACCTGAAGAAATGTTGGTTGCACTTTATTTTTGATATTAATATTATATTTCTATTATTTTTATGTTGAAAAACAACAGTAAACGTAGCAGGTAAGCCTACTGTTAATTAAACCTGAAGAGGTGTTAGTTGCACTTTATTTTTGATATTAATATTGTGATATTTTTATTTAAAAAAAACAAGCAGAAGTAGCATTAGCAGTAGTAGTATGTTGGTTACACTTTCTGTACTTTGAGAGGAAAAGGTTAACTTCCTTTTAATTCAACCTAAACTTTTGTATGCACTTTATTCAAATAAAATGTGAACACATTTGCCATTAATTGTTTACTTGTTTGTTTATATCCATAATTAATTGATACCTGATTACCTTTAAAAGAAACAACAGGAATCTAGGAAACTTCACCTGCACGTATTTATTTATTTCAGTCACACTGATTTAAATTTTTGGCTAAAAAGTTACTGAATCGATTTCAAGTCACTGAATCGTTTCGGATCGTATCGTTCAAAATGAACCAATATCGTCCTTGAATCGTATCGACAACCTCAAATCGTGATACGAATCGAATCGTTGTTAAAACGAATCGCTACACCCCTTTATAAAATGCATCCGAATTACAGCAAAGCTCAACAATACGGTGCTCCGCAGCCCGCAGGAGTCAAACATTATATAAACAGATAATTTAAGCAATCTTGTCTTGAAAACTCAGAGATGTGGATTCAGATGGCAATTAAATCTCCACACGACCTGGTGTTTGTATAAAAACAGGAGGTATTTCGGCCGGGGATTTTTACACAAAAAACAGACATTCTGGATTCGGACGGCAATAAAATCACAGACTAGCCGCTGTAAATGATGAAAATACCTGACGACCCCATGAGAAACTATTACCGTCCGAATAGGGCTAAAGACTAACAAACACAAGGAGCTTATAAGGGGGACAAATCAAGAAGGGAATGAGGGAACACGTGGGGCAAATGAAACCAATAACGAGATAACGCGATTGTTCCTGATCGATTGCTCCTGTCTGTCTGCCTGCTGCTGCTGCCACCACAGTGTTTGTAGCTCTGTATAGCTGTGTTTGAATCTCTATTTGATAAATTTTTTTTGTAATTTACACTGCTAAATATAACTTACTCATCACCATATAGTGTTTAATATAGCCTATCAATTTAAATTTGACATTACTAGCTTTTAATCTAAATCACTACCACACGTTAGCTTTTCGCTAGCCTGGTAGCTTTCCATCCCAGCATCCGGGTCTCCTGTTTTCTGAGTTCTATAGACAACTGTGGTGAGTTGGATTATTAAAAAGACTCCATCAGACAACTGTGGTAAGTTTTGGATTCATCAACAAATACGGTAAGCCATGTCTTCTTCTCCTGTCATTGTCACTTGCACTGCATGCTACATGTTTAGCATATCTATCTCCGTTGGCGAACAGGGCTTCACATGTGATAAATGTAAGGAATTAATCAGGCTGACGGAGAAGATTTCAGATTTAGAGACACGCATCCAAGCTTTATGTGAGAGTAGTGAGAATGTAACAGCTTTAGATACTGCTTTGGATGCGACTAGCTTAGTGAACACTCATTGTTTGGTTCCGGCTGAGCCCGCGCAGCAGGGCTGGGTGACGATGAGAAAGCATAGTCGCGGATCAAAAAACCACTCTTCCGTTCCGATTAGAACATCAAACAGGTTCTCCCCACTCAGTGACGCACCCACTGAGGATCCTGTTGAAAGTGCCCTAGTTATTGGCGATTCTATTACACGGAATGTGAAAATAGAGACACCAGCCACCATAGTCACATGTTTACCGGGAGCCAGAGCGCCTGACATCAAAGCAAATTTAAAAGTGCTGGCTAAAGCTAATCGTAAATTCTCTAAGATTATTATTCACGTTGGCACTAATGATGTTCGACTTCGCCAGTCGGAGATCACCAAAATTAACATTAAAGAGGTGTGTAAACTCGCAAGTACGATGTCAAAACCCGTATATTTCTCTGGTCCTCTCCCCGCGAAAAGGAGTAATGAAATAGTTAGCAAATTATCATCACTCAATGGCTGGTTGTCTAAGTGGTGTCTGCAAAATAACATAGGGTTCATAGACAATTGGAAAAGTTTTTGGGGCAGACCTGACCTGTTGAAGATGGACGGCATTCATCCCTCCTGGGCTGGTGCTGCTCTTCTCTCTAGTAATTTGGCACATAGTCTTAGAGCTAAACCTTGACTCACTGGGGCCCAGGTCAGGAAGCAGACAAACTGGCTAAACCAACCGTCTGCTAGCTGTCTCACGTCACCAAAGTCAGCTAAATCCCAGCACATAGAGACTCTTTCACCTAGATATTATCACATAGAGACTGTGTCTGTTCCCCGAATTAGTAAAAACAAAAAACCATCAAAACCATTCAACAGTAAAAATTTAATTGATGTCCAACAAATAAACAACAGATATAATACGGATGAACAATTGATAAAGCTTGGGTTGCTGAATATTCGATCCCTTTCGCCAAAAACGCTTGTTGTTAATGATATGATTATAGATCATAACTTAGATGTGCTGTGTTTGACAGAAACCTGGCTAAAACCTGATGATTACATTACTTTAAATGAGTGCACCCCCCGAGATTATTGTTACAAACATGAGCCACGTCTGAAAGGTAAAGGGGGAGGTGTGGCTGTAATTTATAATAATAATTTCAGTATTACTCAGAAGTCTAGTTTCAAATATAATTCCTTTGAAGTTTTGGTGCTTTATGTAACACTGTGTAGTGTAAATGATAAATCCCTTCTGACATTTGTGTTGGCTACTGTATACAGGCCACCAGGGCACAATACAGACTTTATCAAAGAATTTGCTGGTTTTGTATCGGAGTTAGTATTAGCTGTAGATAAAGTACTAATTGTTGGGGATTTTAATATCCACGTAGACAATGAAAAAGACGCATTGGGATTGGCATTTAGAGACATTCTAAACTCTATTGGAGTTAGACAACACGTATCGGGACCCACTCATCGCCTTAATCATACTTTAGATCTAATAATGTCACATGGAATAAATGTTGATACTGTTAAAATTCTGCAGCAGAGCGATGACATCTCAGATCATTACCTAATATCATGTATACTTAATTTACCTAAGGCTGCAAAGCCATCCCCTCGCTTCAAATATGGCAGGACGATAACCGCTGCGACTAAAGATTGCTTTGTACATAATCTTCCTCATCAGTTCCATCTCCTCAGCATTACAGATAGCCAAGAGGAACTTGATGCTGCAACTGAAACTATTGACTCTCTCCTTACTAGCACTTTAGACATAGTTGCTCCCCGGCGCTTAAAGAAGATTAAAGCAAATAATCCAACGCCGTGGTACAACGAGCACACTCGGGCCCTTAAAACAGCAGCCAGAAAAATGGAGCGCAGCTGGAAGAAAACAAAACTAGAGGTTTTTCGCAATTTGTGGAAAGAGAGCATGATTGCATACAGAAAGGCCATAAAAACTGCTAGATCTGCTTATTTCTCAACTCTTTTAGAAGAAAACAAACACAACTCTAAGTATTTATTCGATACAGTGGCTAAATTATCAAAAAATAAAGCTTCAACATCTGACGTTTGTAAACAACACAGCAGTAATGACTTTATGAACTTCTTTACTAGTAAGATTGATAATATTAGGAATAAAATTATAACCATGCAGCCGTCTATTACAGTATCACTTCAGACAGAGCACTGCAGGGTCACTGAGGAAAAATTACACTCATTCACTGCTATAGGAGGAGAAGAACTGGCTAAACTTGTAAAATCATCAAAATCAACAACATGTATGCTTGACCCTATACCGACTAGGCTATTAAAAGAGATACTTCCAGAGGTCATAGATCCTCTGCTTAATATCATTAATTCATCTTTGACATTAGGATATGTACCGAAAACTTTTAAGTTGGCTATAATTAAACCACTTATTAAAAAAACGCAACTTGATCCTAAAGAATTAGTCAATTACAGGCCAATCTCGAATCTACCGTTTCTATCAAAAATACTAGAAAAGGCCGTGTCTTCACAATTATGTTCTTTTTTAGAAAGAAATGGTATATGTGAGGATTTCCAGTCAGGATTTAGACCGTATCATAGCACTGAGACTGCTCTAATTAGAGTTACAAATGATTTACTCTTATCATCTGATCGTGGTTGTATCTCTCTATTAGTGTTACTCGATCTTAGCGCTGCATTTGATACTATCGATCACAATATTCTTCTGAATAGAATCGAAAATTATGTTGGCGTTAGTGGAACTGCTTTGGCATGGTTTAAATCGTACTTATCTGACCGTTATCAGTTTGTAGCAGTAAATGAAGAGATGTCACACCGATCACAAGTTCAGTATGGGGTACCGCAAGGCTCAGTGTTAGGACCGTTGCTTTTCACCCTGTATCTGCTCCACTGGGAGATATCATTAGGAAACATGGCGTTAGTTTTCATTGTTATGCTGACGATACTCAGCTCTATATTTCCTCACGCCCTGATGAAACCTACCAATTCACAAGATTAACAGAATGCATAACTGATATAAAAAATTGGATGAATAGTAATTTTCTGCAACTTAATTCAGATAAAACTGAATTTTTAATTATTGGACAGAAAAGCTCCACAAGTAGTAACCGAGAATACTGTCTAACACTTGATGACTGCTCTGTCAAGCCCTCGCCGTCAGTGAGGAACCTGGGTGTGCTCTTTGATACCAATCTTTCATTTGAAAGCCACGTTTCTAGCATCTGTAAAACCGCATTCTATCATCTTAAAATATATATCTAAATTACGGCACATGCTTTCAATGCAAAATGCTGAACAGTTAGTACATGCGTTCATGAGCTCAAGGCTAGATTATTGTAATGCTCTACTGGGTGGTTGCCCTGCTCGCTTAATAAACAAACTCCAGCTAGTCCAAAATGCAGCAGCTAGAGTTCTTACTAGAACCAGGAAGTATGATCATATTAGTCCAGTTCTGTCAACACTGCACTGGCTCCCTATTAAACATCGCATACATTTTAAAATCTTGCTTATTACTTACAAAGCACTAAATAGTTTAGCTCCCCGGTACTTAAGCGAGCTCTTAACGCATTACACCCCATCACGTCTACTGCGGTCTCTAAACTCTGGCCAGTTGATAATACCTAGAATATCTAAATCAACTGCAGGCGGTCGATCATTTTCCTATTTAGCTCCTAAATTGTGGAATAGTCTTCCTAGCATTGTTCGGGAAGCAGACACACTCTGTCAGTTTAAATCTAGACTAAAAACACATCTCTTTACTATGGCATACACATAGAACATTTTTAACTTTCATTATTCAATTCAATTGACTGATTGTTAGGCTGCATTAACTAGGTCAGCCGGAACCGGGAACACTTCCCATAACACCTGATGTACTCGTTACATCATAAAAAGAGTGGCATCTACGCTAATGTTAGTCTCTCTGTTTATCCCGAGGCTTATCCCGGATCTGGGCCCTGTCCGGATCGGATGGTGGACCTGCCTGGACATGACCAACGCATCCTGGAGTGTCTGCTGAGCCGTGTCAAATGGTGTCTCCTCCGAATTTGCCTCACTGGCACGACATGCTCAAAACCCGTCTTCGGCGCAATAATTCCGATCTTTCATGTATTCATACTCTTGTGTAATCGACGCCCCATCCTAAATAAATCTGTCTCTTCCGTGATACCCTGAAAATTTTGAATAATCCGATCTAATATGATTTCCGACCTGTAAGGTTGCCAGAATAATAATCTTACACGGTGTGTTAATAGGCCAGAGGAGAACTGGCACCCCGACTGAGTCTGGTTTCTCCCAAGGTTTATTTTTCTCCATCATGCCCCGATGGAGTTTTGGTTCCTTGCCACTGTCGCCTTTGGCTTGGCTTGCTCAGTTGGGGACACTAAAAATATGATTAAAGTTATTCAACTTATTATACAAATAAAATATATGAATTAGGTCTTATTTAATTCTATAAACTATAATACTGATCTGCCAACATTGTCGCTATATGATAAATTAAACTAAGCTGATAACATCGCTGTTTTCTCCAGTACGACTGTACAGCCAAATCTAATTTTGTCGCAATATTATCCTGTTTGACACTGTGAAGCTGCTTTGACACAATCGTGATTGTAAAAGCGCTATATAAATAAAGTTGATTGATTGATTGATTGATTGAACAAGCGGGAAGGGATCAAGAAAATCCCTGCGTCCCAATTCGCATGCTATCCATACTAAATAGCATGTGAAAATAGATATAGTACATCCTAAACCGTAGTATGCTGAAAAGAGTATTGCAAAGATACCCGGATGGTTTATTATTTCCGGTCCGAATCCAAAGTGCGGATCGATGTGCACTCTAACGGCTCATATTACCCACAACCCATTGCGAGTTCAATGAGGATTCGAACTACAAACGCGGATAGTGTTAAAAAACTACAAACATGATGGATGTGCAAATCCGACAGTTAAGTAGAGAGGTTAAGATAAAGGGGTTTGAGTGATCAATTATCAGTATTTAACCTGACGAAAATATATTTATTCCGTGTTGTCCACATTATATTTCACCAGCAGCAGCATTGTGAACTTTTGTAATGACACATTTGGCTATTAACTTTTAAATGCATCATTATATCAAAACTGCAAACACACGAGGAGATTCTCATTAGACACACACATGGCAAATCAACGTGTGCCTACATTTCTCTCCGATACGGTAAGAAATTAAACTGAATGTGGAGGATTTTAAGTGTGACAAATCGTAACAAGCACGTAACTAAGCGACAGTCCGTTAAAGATGACAAAGTAGTCCCAAAGCTTGCATACATTTCTGCTACACACTCAAAAGTATGTGTACATACTTTTAGGTCGTAGTGTAAGTAGGCAAATTGCGACGCAACAAATGACACGAGCATATGCCCAAAATAACAAAACACCACAAGTGCTTCCACGAGACAGGACAGGCATGTGACAGCAGTGTCATGATCGCTGTGATCCATTAGCAAGGTCATCATTCATTCTCTATAGGGCGGGTGTCAAGTGCAGGGATACCCTGAACATCTTTGTTTAAAGGTATTTGTGGTGGAACAAATTTGTTACTGAACATGTTACTCAAGCTACCTACAGTGCATCCGAAAGGTACCGTATATACCCGAATATAAGATGAGGTTTTGTGTCCTAAAAATAGGTTGAAAAATGGGGGGTCGTCTTATATTCGCGATATAGACAAAATCACATATCTATTAAACTGATGATAAGGTCACGCTGATGCTCGCACTGACTCTTGAAGATAAATCACAACACATGAATGCTGCTCACACAGAGAAACAGCGGTACACATTCAAAATGTTGTTTTTATATTTATAACATGATACAATTAAAAAACAGGTATTCACAACGCTTCACTTTTTGCACATCTTATGTTACAGCCTTATTCCAAAATTGATTAAATTTATATTTTTTCCCTCAATTCTACAAACAATACCCATAATGACAACATGAAAGAAGTATGTTTGAAATTTTTGCAAACGTATAAAAAAATAAAATCACATGTACATAAGTATTCCCAGCCTTTGCTCAATACTTTGTTGAAGCTCCGATTACAGCCTCAAGTCTTTTTTAGTTTGATCCCACAAGCTTGGTGAACCTATTTTGGGGCAGTTTCTTCTATTCTTCTTTGCAGGAGCTCTCAAGCTCCTTTAGGTTGAATGGGGGTGTCGGTGTACAGCCGTTTTCAGATCTCTCTAGAGATGTTCATTCAGGTTCAAGTCTGGGCTCTGGCTGAGCAACTCAAGGACATTCCCAGAGTCGTCCCGTAGCCAGTCCTTTGCTATCTTGGCTGTGTGCTGAGGGTCATTGTCCTGGAAGATGAACCTTCACCCCAGTCTAAGGTCCAGAGCGCTCTGGAGCAGGTTTTCATCAAGGATGTCTCTGTACATTGCTGTATTCATCTTTCCTTCGATCCTGACTAGTCTCCCAGTTCCTGCCGCTGAAAAAACATCCCCACAGCATGATGCTGCCACCACTATGCCTCACGGATGGTATGGTATTGGCCAGGTGATGAGCGGTGCCTGGTTTCCTCCAGACATGATGCTTGCCATTCAGGCCAAAGAGTTCAATATTTGTTACATCAGAGAATTTTGATTTCATGGTCTAAGAGTCCTTCAGGTGCCTTTTGGCAAACTCCAGATGGGTTGTCATGTGTCTTTTACTTCTGTCTGGCCGCTTTCCCACACAGGCCTGATTGGTGGAGAGCTGCAGAGATGGTTGTTCTTCTGGAAGCTTCTCCTCCCTCCACAGAGAACCGCTGGAGCTCAGTCAGAATGTCCATTGGGTTCTTGGTCACCTCCCTGATTAAGGCCCGTCTCCCCTGATTGCTCAGTTTGTCCAGGCGGCAGCTCTATCCCTGGTGATTCAAAACTTTTTCCATTTACGGATGAAGGCCACTGTGCTCACTGGGACCTTCAATGCTGCAGACATTTTTTTGTTCCCTTCTCCAGATCTGTGCCTCAATGCAATCCTGTCTCTGAGATGATTCCTTGGACTTCATGGCTTGTTTTGTGCTCTGACATGCACTGTTATCTGTGAACTTCTTTCACGTTGCCATTATGGGGTATTGTTTGTAGAATTTTGAGAAAAATAATGAATTGAAGAATAAGGCTGTAACAACAAAATGTGGAAAAAGTGAAGCACTGTGAATAATTTCCAAATGCACTGTACCATGTAATGTTAAACAATTAAAACAAAACAATTCAGTAAAGAGTAGTGGTGCATTTTTTCTGAAATGTTCAATGTTCAGAGGAGCTCCAGTGTTGAGTAGAATGAGGCTTGAGGCTTTTTTCCCTCTATTATATTACTTTGGTCTTACCACTCTCACCACACTCACAGTCATCTATCATCTGGCCCCCAGTGATCAAAGTGGATGAGGCAGTGTTTTTTCTTTTTTCAGCTGGTTTGATGGATCTAGTGCCACTAGGTTCATCAGCAAATGAAAGGCTTACCAATTCCCAACACACCTGGACAGCGAGCATACAGGCCCATGACTTTGATTTTCCCAAAGACTTCTATAGTTTTCCCTTTTTTATCCACTTTGGAATCTTAGGATGCTCTTAATGAAACTGAAAACAAAAGCTGTATGGCTTGATGAAAACTAAATGAGGTTTTCAAAGCGAAATTCAAGCTACTACGAAAACATATATTCAGTAAATGAGCAAAATCCCCTTCATATAATCGTGTGCTAGTATTCACACATTATATAACATAGCTAATTGGTTTTTATATAGTAAAATCAATAAGCTAACTAGTTTACATTAATTGCATTAACTAACAATATTCTACTCCAAGATTGGGTGCACGAGAAGAGATGAGATTTTTGCACAGCATTTTTTAGAAATCCTCAATGACAAAATGTACGACTGGAAAAATAGTCAGCAGGTGCATACTTTAACTAATCATCTTGAAATTAATGCAATTTCTGTTCTACTCTCAGAGTATGAATAATCATATTGCATTGAAAGACAACAATATAAAAGGACTGTAAAAGTTCACACAATTTCACCACAAACTCAAATGACTGGCTTCTCTCCTGTATTGTCTCTCATTGACCTCCTAACTGAACACAAATTGAACATAGAAATAGAACATAGAAAACATAGAAAAAACAGTATAAATAACTATGTTTTTTCTTAGTCTTATTAAGCAAAAACAAAAATAAAACCATAAACAAAGTACTTTCGCAATATTCAAAGTGCAAATAGAGACCAAAACATCGATCAGAGACAGTAGCCCCTTTCACACAGCGATGCCGGCAAACACACGGATAATGGCGAGTAGGGGTGTCCATGGTTAACCGATTGACCGATTAACCGTTAAAAATTGCGTAACCGAGTGAAACATTTTGCTCGGTTAAGTGGCGTCAATGACGTGCCTTGAATTTAGTTGTAATATATAATTGCACCCCTATAGACCGCCAGAGCGCTCCCAGACATTTGTAGTATCCATAGGGTTAGGGTAGTATCCACAAGAAGAAGTCATGACCAGCTTTCTAAGCGGGCAAAGAAAGCGTGGGAGCACTTTAAAAATGAGAGTGACGGGCCGAAATGCAAGTATTGCAATGCAGTGCTTACCGCATTCTTCAGGCTATAAGTCGCTCTGGAGTATGAGTCGCATCAGTCAAAATATGCGTCATGAAGAGGAAAATAACATAAGTCGCACTGGACTAAAAGTCGCATTAGGGCAGAAGCAGAGCGGGAGCCGCGCGCGCTGTGCATAACGGATCAGAAGAAAGAAAGTTTGAAGTGAGAAACTTGTGAATGACTAGAGAAAAGCAGCCGTTACTTTAACTGTAATGAAGAAAACAAAAAAGCTGATCGTGGACTGAAAGCAAGATGGCCAGAGCTGAAGGGACGAGTCCACAGATGCTTGAACTCTCTGCCGGGAGAGGCTCATCAGCCGCTCGAGTCAAACGCTGTGTGAATCATTCTCGGCTGCATATTTTACTAACGTTACATGCTCTAATCGTGCAGGCGCCCTCGCGGCCACTCCCATTGCTCGTGAACTGGAGCGCATCTCATCCTAATTCAAGCGAAACTCAGCGTACGCCTCGCAGAAATGAAATAGATCTTAAGAAACTTGAAATGTCTTTTAACAATTTAAAACGAAAATTGTGAAGAGACATTTATCCGACACTGTGGTCGCCAAAGCCCTTTCCCACAGAAAACACTGCACGGCCACAGCTTTCCATAGTAGTGCTTTGTGCAGTGAAACGCTCCTTAACCGGGAAGAACAGGGAGACATCATTTGGTCATCATTTGGAACAAGAACTAAAAGGGTTAGTTCACCCAAAAATGAAAATTCTCTCATTAATTCCTCATGTGGTTGGACACCCGTCAGACATCCGCTCATCTTCACACACATATATATATATAAAGCTGTGCAATGCTTTGTAAATACTTTAATGCATCTTGTACGTTTACAGATCAGAGTACATTATATCCAAACATACAAAAAATATATGCTTGTAAGCTATGTATGATACAAAGAATTTTACATAGTGGCTCAATAAATCATTTCCAATAAAGAATTAAATGAGAAATCCACTGTAGTGGTACCTTTGGCATTATTTGTACACCGGATCATTAGGTCTACGCCACATGTAATACAATTCAGCAGTTCTGGAGCTAATGGTCTTTGGAAACAACTTGACCCATGTCTAGACAAAGTGTACAGGCAGTTTTAGTTTTTAGCTTCTGGTCTGAAAAGCTATCCATAAACATTTCTAGGGTCATTCCACTAGCCTGAGCTACCCAATCACCAACAATAAGGGAACTAGCCTTTTTTTTTTTATCTAACTCTTTAAAATGAAAGGCCAGGCAATTGGAAGGCCAGTGGTTGTTCTGCTTAAATGGGGGCAGAGGGTTAGGGTGTGCTTTCGTGATATGTGCTTTGACAACTGAAAATCTAATTACGTGTGTATACAGCCGAATAGTGAAAGTAGGCCTGCCTGTAGGCATGGCTGAGTACTTGTCAATGTGCCGTCCTTGACTGTGGCCCTCAAGGTCAGGCAATAATGGCTTCATTACTCTGCGAGGCAGAGAGCTCATGAAAAATGAGTCTAATCATAAAACCATGATCTTCTCTTAAAACGGTGATCGCTCTATTTTTTAAGACTTTCGTCCGATTTCAAGTAGGCCCTTGCACATTTTGTCTAAAGGATTAGACAACATAAATGAAGACCAATAGTGATCTGATAGGAAGCTCCAGGAATAAACTACCAAATGTATTTTCTTCGGAAGTACTAGTCTAGAACTCAATTAGCATTTGAAATCAATATGATCAAATGTAACAGCTGCAATATGTTGCTCATATAGGGGACGCCGGGTCTAGTAACATGGGGAGAGATATTCATGGGGAGAATATCTTATGTAATTTTACTTGTCTAGTAAATGTCACATGCCTGTCCTGTCTTGTGTGCACATGTGGGTTTTGTCATGTCTAGCATGTGCTCCTGTCATTGTCTAACCCCCCCCCCCCCCCCCCCCGGGGTCTACCCCAATCTACCCCAGTATGTGTTACAACTACCCCAGTATGTGTTACAATCTACCCCAGTATGTGTTACAATCTACCCTAGTATGTGTTACAATCTACCACAGTATGTGTTACAAATACCCCAGAATGTGTTACAACCTACCCCAGAATGTGTTACAACTACCCCAGTATGTGTTACAACCTACCCCAGAATGTGTTACAACCTACCCCAGTATGTGTTACAACTACCCCAGTGTGTGTTACAATCTACCCCAGTATGTGTTACAATCTACCCCAGTATGTGTTACAAATACCCCAGAATGTGTTACAACCTACCCCAGAATGTATTACAACCTACCCCAGAATGTGTTACAACCTACCCCAGAATGTGTTACAACCTACCCCAGAATGTGTTACAACCTACCCCAGTATGTGTTACAACTTACGCCAGTATTTGTTACAAATACCCCAGTATAGGTTACAACCTACCCCAGTATGTGTTACAATCTACCCCAGTATGTGTTACAACCTACCCCGGTATGTGTTACAACTTACGCCAGTATTTGTTACAAATACCCCAGTATAGGTTACAACCTACCCCAGTATGTGTTACAACCTACCCCAGTATGTGTTACAACCTACCCCAGTATGTGTTACAACCTACCCCAGTATGTGTTACAATCTACCCCAGTATGTGTTACAACCTACCCCAGTATGTGTTACAACCTACCCCAGTATGTGTTACAACCTACCCCAGTATTTGTTACAACTACCCCAGTATTTACTACAAATACCCAGTATGTGTTAAAACTACCCCAGTATGTGTTAAAACTACCCCAGTATGTGTTACAATCTACCCCAGTATATGTGTTACAACTACCCCAGTATGTGTTACAATCTACCCCAGTATGTGTTACAATCTACCCCAGTATGTGTAAGAACCTACCCCAGTATATGTTACAACCTACCCCAGTATGTGTTACAATCTACCCCAGTATGTGTTAGAACCTACCCCAGTATATGTTACAACTACCCCAGTATGTGTTACAACCTTCCCCAGTATGTGTTACAACTACCCCAGTATGTGTTACAACCTACCCCAGAATGTGTTACAACTACCCCAGTATGTGTTACAACCTACCCCAGTATGTGTTACAACCTACCCCAGTATGTGTTACAACTACCCCAGTATATGTTACAACCTACCCCAGTATGTGTTACAACCTACCCCAGTATGTGTTACAAATACCCCAGTATGTGTTACAACTACCCCAGTATGTGTTACAACCTTCCCCAGTATGTGTTACAACTACCCCAGTATGTGTTACAACCTACCCCAGTATGTGTTACAACCTACCCCAGAATGTGTTACAACTACCCCAGTATGTGTTACAACTACCCCAGTATGTGTTACAACCTACCCCAGTATGTGTTACAACTACCCCAGTATGTGTTACAACTACCCCAGTATGTGTTACAACTACCCCAGTATGTGTTACAACTACCCCAGTATGTGTTACAACCTACCCCAGTATGTGTTACAACCTACCCCAGAATGTGTTACAACCTACCCCAGTATGTGTTACAATCTACCTCAGTATGTGTTACAACTACCCCAGTATGTGTTACAACCTACCCCAGTATGTGTTACAACCTACCCCAGTATGTGTTACAACCTACCCCAGTATGTGTTACAACCTACCCCAGTATTTGTTACAACCTACCCCAGTATTTACTACAAATACCCAGTATGTGTTAAAACTACCCCAGTATGTGTTACAATCTACCCCAGTATGTGTTAAAACTACCCCAGTATGTGTTACAATCTACCCCAGTATGTGTTAGAACTACCCCAGTATATGTTACAACCTAACCAGTATGTGTTACAACTACCCCAGTATGTGTTACAACCTACCCCAGTATATGTTACAACCTACCCAGTATGTGTTACAAATTCCCCAGTATGTGTTACAACTACCCCAGTATGTGTTACAACCTACCCAGTATGTGTTACAACCTACCCCAGTATGTGTTACAAATACCCCAGTATGTGTTACAAATACCCCAGTATGTGTTACAACCTACCCCAGTATGTGTTACAACTACCCCAGTATATGTTACAACCTACCCAGTGTGTGTTACAACCTACCCCAGTATGTGTTACAAATACCCCAGTATGTGTTACAACTACCCCAGTATGTGTTACAACCTACCCCAGTATGTGTTACAAATACCCCAGTATGTGTTACAACCTACCCCAGTATGTGTTACAACCTACCCCAGTATGTGTTACAAATACCCCAGTATGTGTTACAACCTACCCCAGTATGTGTTACAACCTACCCCAGTATGTGTTACAAATACCCCAGTATGTGTTACAACCTACCCCAGTATGTGTTACAACCTACCCCAGTATGTGTTACAAATACCCCAGTATGTGTTACAACCTACCCCAGTATGTGTTACAACCTACCCCAGTATGTGTTACAAATACCCCAGTATGTGTTACAACCTACCCCAGTATGTGTTACAACCTACCCCTGAATTTGTTACCCAGTAGTGGGGTAGGTTGTAACAAAGGACCAATTTGTATTTGTCATCATCTCACAAAGTCTGTGATATAGTTAAAGACATTTAGATTGTTGCCATTTGTAGTAACCAAATGTGGGTACTTTGCCTAAAAGTTTTGGACGTGTTGTTTAAAAACGGGGTTGTTTTAGGTGCTGAAGAAAAAAGTGTTACAAGTTGAACCACACCTGGTCTTTTCAAAATATTAATCATATTTTCTGTATGATTGGAATTGAGTTTTTAAGTGCCTCCCCAAACAGCATCTATAAGTGGTGTAAGAATCCTTTCAGACATTCATGATCTATAGCACAATGAGAATTATGCCTGTTTTGGTAAGTTCAATAATTAATCTTCACTTAGTTTAACCTTTGTTAAAGGGATAGTTCACCCACAAATGTAAATTCAGTCATTAATTTCTCTCCCTCATGTCGTTCCAAACCTGTAAGACCTTCGTTCATCTTCAGACACAGATGAAGATATTTCTGATGAAATCTGAGAGCTCTGACCCCTCCATAGACAGCAATGAACATTTTCAAGGTCCAGAAAGGAAGTAAAGACATCGATAAAATAGTCCATGTGACTCCAGTGGTTCAGCCTTAATGTTATAAAGCCATGAGAATAACAAAAATAACAACTTTATTCAACAATTTCTTCTCGTTTGTGTCATTCTCCTACGCCGTTGTGGCAGCATGTGTTGCGAAAGCGATGAGCTAAGTGAGATATCGCAAAAATCTTAATGGTTGAAAAAGTCACCAATTATTTCACTGAATTTTTCCTTATTGAACTTAAAAGGTAGGGTAGGTAAGAATTGGTTAAAACACTTTTTTCCACATTTGTTTAAACGTTCTTTATATATCAATACATAATTAAAATGTAAGTAATCTAAAAAAGAAAGTATAAAATTTGAGTGTCTGTAGACCTCTCAGGACTGTTATAAAGACGGCTCATTATTTCCATTCACTCCACCTTCTCCCTTCTGGGCTCTTTCCAAAGCCACGCCCCCCAAAATGCACGAACGCACTACACCGACCAATCAGCTGGAAGACGCATTATTCTGTTATATATATAACAGTTCCTGGATGCGGTGTACTAGCTTTTACACATGCGTTGTGTTATCTAAAGTTTGCGCAATTCAACACGACAGCGATCAACTTAAGCTAAGCATATTGAGTATTTATCATCTCTACTAATGGCTAGGTGTATAATATTGTAACTTTATGCTAAGTAATGTTATGCTATATTAGGCAGCTACATGTGCTAGTAATACATGCTTCATGAAAACATAAACCGAAAGAATGTATAATCAGAATGAGATGACCTGTGCAGCAGAAATACAGCAGCAGTCGTTTTTCAGGTCCCTCAGTTCTCACCATCATTGAAAAGCCACGCAGATATTTACTGGCGTTTGATTTCTTTGTTTATCCAAAGACTTATTGTGCATTGCCTTTACATGTAGGCCTACTGTCTTCCTTTTTTTGCATTGTTTGCCTTCGCTGACTGCAAAACCCAGCACCGTGCATTTTGAATGCTTTTGCTCTTCCTAGGGGTGCGCGGGTCTTGCGCGGGTCACACAGATTTGTGCGCGGGTCCACACAAATCTGTGTGGGCGGGTCCTGTAGCGAAAGCGGTGGTTGCCATGGTAGCGAGAGAGAGTGACAGTCGCCCAAGCCAATCATGTGTTTCATCCCGAACGAAAATAATGAGCGGTGTTTATTCCAGATTAAACAGTCTAGAGTCACTCGATTTTTATACTTTCTTTTTCAGAGTACTTACATTTTAATTATGTATTGACATATAAAGAAGGTTTAAACAAATTTGGACTAAAGTGTTTTAGATCATTAAACCTACCCTACCTTTAAAGGGTTAGTTCAGCCAAAAGTGTACATTGTGTGATTAATTCCTCCTGTGGTTGGCCAGCCGTCAGTCCTCCGCTCATCTTCACACACAGATGAAGATATTAGTGTTGAAATCCGATGGCTCAGAAAGGCCTTCATTGACACCAATGTCATTTCCTCTCTCAAGACCCATAAAGGCACTAAAGACGTCGTTACATCTCACTACAGCGGCTCTACAATCATTGATGAAGAGGCCAGAATAGACCTGAAAAACGAAATAACGACTTATATAGTGATGGCCGATTTCAGAACAAATCTTCGAACCGTTGAGTCAGTGAATCGATTCATGATTCGGATCGCGTGTCAAACTCCTGTAATCACGTGACTTTGGCCATCCATGTAAAAAGGCATCCTAAAATTAGTTTGAATAACACCAGCGAGATGGTGAGGCGTCGGTCATATGACCAGCTCAGCCTACATATTGTACAACAGATAATTTTTAGTAAATAACTTTTTTCCTTTGTTTGGCTGAATGCAGTTTTAATTTGATGATGAATAGGCCGTGATGTCCAGATAGCAAAGTTTATATGTTGTGTGTGGGCGAGATGCGCTTCCTTATAGCAGCAAAAACAACTTATTTATGGACATAAAGATAACTGTATTATTATGGTGACTGTATTAAAATAAGATAACTATTTTTGTGTACATTCAATAACAACAATGTTATACTTTTGTAAAACATTGAAAACAAACAAGATTCACTTTCTGCTGTCTCGGTCTCAGTTTTCTGTAGGGCGTCATAGAAAAACTCAGCGTGCCTCGCAGACATGAGAACAATATAACAACCTGTATGTGTGTATGTTTTGCTAATTTGAAGTTACATTATATAAGTCAAAGCGTATGACTTGTAGTCCGTAAAATAGGTTTAGCTATTGTTTTACTCACCCCCGGCTGTTGGTCAAGGATTGTAAAACAAAAACAAAAAAATACCATTTAGCTTTGATTTTAAAAGCTGTCGTCAGCAATGTTGAGGGAAATAATATGTACACATTAGATCCCTTTCTTTTTATTTGCAATGCCTCCCAAAATCCACAGAAATTACATTTTGTGCTGACATTACTTCGGTCTTAAGATGTGAATTTGCACAAAGCTATTACACCTGCCTTTAGCCGATTCCTGTAGATGTGCCTGATTTGCAGAAACGACAGAAAATAAGGAAATCAAATCCCTAATATATCATACACAAATCACACACACACACACACACACACACACACACACACACACACACACACAGTATATATACCGACCAGGCATAACATTATGACCACCTTCCTAATATTGTGTTGGTCCCCCTGACCCGTCGAGGCATGGACTCCACTAGACCCCTGAAGGTGTGCTGTGGTATCTGGCACCAAGATGTTAGCAGCTGATCCTTTAAGTCCTGTAAGTTGTGAGGTGGGGCCTCCATGGATCGGACTTGTTTGTCCAGCTCATCCCACAGATGCTCGATTGGATTGAGATCTGGGGAATCTGGAGGCCAAATCGACGCCTCAAACTGGTTGTTGTGCTCCTCAAACCATTCCTGAAGCACTTGTGCTTTGTGTCAGGAGCATTATCCTGCTGGAAGAGCCACAGCCACCAGAATACCGTTTCCATCAAAGGCTGAACATGGTCTCAGCAATGCTTAGGTAGGTGAAGCGTGTCAAAGTAACATCCACATGGATGGAGGACCCAAGGTTTCCCAGCAGAACATTGGCCAAAGCATCACACTGCCTCCGCCGGCTCGCCTTCTTCCCATAGTGCATCCTGGGGCCATGTGTTCCCCAGGTAAGCCACACACACACACACACACACACACACCCGGCCATCCACGTGATGTAGAAGAACACGTGATTCCTCAGACCAGGCCACCTTCTTCCATTGCTCCGTGGTCCAGTTCTGATGCTCACGTGCCACTGTTGGTGCTTTCGGCGGGGTCAGGGGTCAGAGGTCACCCTGACTGGTCCATACGCCTCAAACTGAGCTGCTCTGTGTATTCTGACAGCTTTCTATCAGAACCAGCATTAACTTCGGGAGCAGTTTGAGCTCCAGTAGCTCGTCTGTTTGATCGGACCCCACGGGCCAGCCTTCGCTCCCCACGTGCATCAATGAGCCTTGGCCGCCCATGACCCTGTGGCCGGTTCTCCACTGGTCCTTCCTTGGAGCACTTTTGATAGATACTGACCACTGCAGACCGGGAACAGCCCACAAGAGCTGCAGTTTTGGAGATGCTCTGACCCAGTCGTCTAGCCATCACAATCTGGCCAAACTCGCTCAAATCCTTACGCTTGCCCATTTCTCCTGCTTCTAACACATCAACTTTTAAAACATAATGTTCACTTGCTGCCTAATATATCCCACCCACTAACAGGAGCCGTGATGAAGAGATCATCAGTGTGTATGTCTGATCGGTATATATTTTTATATATCCTCAGCAGGTTTATTTCTGATCTTCTAGCTGTGTTATGCATATAGGGACTTTTTGCACATTCCCCAAAAAATTAAGCCCTAATTTTTCATAATTCATAAAACAAAACAAAAAACAACAAAAGAGATTATGATAGTAATTTAATCCCAGCTGGCAGGCAAGTGATGTCAGCTCTATCTATAGCATGCTAGCTGTGACATATTCTCAGGGTCACAGGTGAGGAGGTCTGTAGGAAAGTACTCGGTCCTTTTTTCCCAAGGGGTTCAATAAAGCGGCTTCAAGGAGAGTCAAAGACTTTCCTTACGAGATCTCCTTAACAATCAGATCTCATAGCACAGCTTCCTCTCTCGAGTTACTTGCCCTGCGATGGGATTATGGCATCTATTACTTCAGCCCCAAAAGAATTCTCTTGAAATAAGTTGTCAGTCGCACTCACTCTGTCTGTCAAAATGATGGGCAGGAAGAAGAACCCACTGAATCTGTTATGAACAAGAGGTTACAGATGTCAGACTGGAGCTCCAACTCGAGTGCAAACTAAGAGAAACCCTTGACACATTGTACAATAGACACAATACAGAAACTGATAAACAAAGTGAAAGATGAATGACTGAAAGATGTATTTATTTATGTTACCTGTAATAATCAGGCATAACATTATGACCGGTGAAGTGAATAACACTGATGATCTCTTCATCACGGCTCCTGTTAGTGGGTGGGATATATTAGGCAGCAAGTGAACATTTTGTCCTCAGAGTTGATGTGTGTGAAGCAGGAGAAATAAGCCAAAGTTGGCCAAGGGCCAAACTGTGACGGCTAGACGACTGGGTCAGAGCATCTCCAAATCTGCAGCTCTTGTGGGCTGTTCCCGGTCTGCAGTGGTCAGTATCTATCAAAAGTGCTCCAAGGAAGGACCAGTGGAGAACCGGCCACAGGGTCATGGGCGGCCAAGGCTCATTGATGCACGTGGGGAGCGAAGGCTGGCCCGTGGGGTCCGATCAAACAGACGAGCTACTGGAGCTCAAACTGCTCCCGAAGTTAATGCTGGTTCTGATAGAAAGCTGTCAGAATACACAGAGCAGCTCAGTTTGAGGCGTATGGACCAGTCAGGGTGACCTCTGACCCCTGACCCCGCCGAAAGCACCAACAGTGGCACGTGCGCATCAGAACTGGACCACGGAGCAATGGAAGAAGGTGGCCTGGTCTGAGGAATCATGTGTTCTTCTACATCACGTGGATGGCCGGGTGTGTGTGTGTGTGTGTGTGGCTTACCTGGGGAACACATGGCCCCAGGATGCACTATGTGAAGAAGGCGAGCCGGCGGAGGCAGTGTGATGCTTTGGCCAATGTTCTGCTGGGAAACCTTGGGTCCTCCATCCATGTGGATGTTACTTTGACACGCTCCACCTACCTAAGCATTGCTGAGACCATGTTCAGCCTTTGATGGAAACGGTATTCTGGTGGCTGTGGCTCTTCCAGCAGGATAATGCTCCTGACACAAAGCACAAATGCTTCAGGAATGGTTTGAGGAGCACAACAACCAGTTTGAGGCGTCGATTTGGCCTCCAGATTCCCCAGATCTCAATCCAATCGAGCATCTGTGGGATGAGCTGAACAAACCAGTCTGATCCATGGAGACCCCACCTCACAAATTACAAGACAAAAGGATCTGCTGCTAACATCTTGGTGCCAGATACCACAGCACACCTTCAGGGGTCTAGTGGAGTCAATGCCTCTACAGGTCAGGGGGGACCAGCACAATATTATGCCTGATCTTTGCATATATTACAATGTTTTTGTTGTGTTTGAATGGGAATACTGTAAGAAACACAACAAACATTAATCTACTTGGGAAGAACGAGAGTAATTTTAACATTTTTACACGTACAGATCATTATAAATCATCATTTTTTTTAAGATATACATTACAATTATATAAATGCAAAAACAAGCTGCACACTAATGAAAAAAATAAGATTCAAATATTAAATACAACTAATTATGAGTGATTGTAAAGGCTGAAAATTAAACCCAGTGTATTTTAAACAATATCATGCATCAAAGCACCCACATTATTGCTTTAATACTAATTACCGAATCGTTTTCACCTTTAGTTATTTTAGCTGCCAGGAATATTGTGTGATTTAAACAAAAGCCTCATTATAATGGTAAAGTGGGACAAACATTATAATGATCTGAAATAAGTTAAACACATTTTAACAGTTTTCAACTAGATACTTGAAATTAAATCATGTTAATTAATCATTTTAATCATACAGTTTTTATTTCACAGTGTTTTTAAAAATTGCCACTGATGTTAAAGGGTCCAAAACACAGTTTGTGCCAGTCTGGTGTTAATCTGGAGTATCTGTAGAGTCGTGTTGATCCTTCATATCTCACAAGAGTCTTTAGTTTATCATATTTATAAAAGACAGACACACTGAACTGATTCTTTCTGAAAACAGCCGAACTCATGGAGGAGTGCAGTGGGCGGAGCTAAAGACACACACACACACACACACACACACACACACACACACACACACACACACACACACACACACACACACACACACACACACACACACACACACACACACACACACACACTCACACGCACACGCACACACACACACACACACACACACACACACACACACAAACTGCCCCTAAACCTACCCATCACAGGAAACATTCTGCATTTTTACTTTCTCATAAAAACTCCTCCTGTGTGATTTATAAGCCTTTTGTAAAGTGGGGCCATGGGTAATGTCCTCATATTTCACCCTCTCCTGTAATACCTGTGTCATGCCCATGGCATTATACACATTTGAGTCCTCATATGTCACAAAAACATGCCCACACACACACATCAACGAGCGTGTGTGTGTGTGTGTGTGTGTTTCCCCGTCATGAGAGGAAACCGCAGGCGTTAAGAGAAACTGCATCATGTGTGTGTGTTTTGTTGGCAATGGATGCGCAAGTGCATATAATGTGAACAACACCAACGTATTGTGTGTGTGTGTGTGTGTGTGTGTGTGTGTGTGTGTGTGTGTGTGTGTGTGTGTGTGTGTGTGTGTGTGTGATGGGTAGGTTTAGGGGCAGTGTAGGGGGATAGAAAATACGGTTTCTAAAACTATTACGCCTATGGAATGTCCCCATATGTCACAAAAACAAACGTGTGTGTGCACGTGTGTGCGTGTGTGTGCGTGCTTGTGTGTGTGTGTGTTGGGTAGGTTTAGGGGCAGTGCAAGGGGATAGGAAAATACGGTTTGTACAGTATAAAATCCATTACGCCTGGAATGTGTCACAAAAAAAAAAAATGTGTGTGTGTGTGTGTGTGTGTGTGTGTGTGTGTGTGTGTGTGTGTGTGTGTGTGTGTGTGTGTGTGTGTGTGTGTGTGTGTGTGTTTGCTTATCCAGGAGAAGTGCCCATAAAAGGAATTCCTCCCTTTATGATGGCATACAGGGCCATACTTTTCTGAAATTTGTTTAAATCCTGAAGGAGTGTATTCAGCACAGAAATACTCCGTCACACGTCCAACTCTTTTTTTGAAACTTTGTCCGTGTTTATCATGAGAATCACCTCTTAAACAGAGTAAATAGAGCAGAATGCAGGACTCCCCTTTTAAAGTCAAGACAAAATCTTGCTTATACTCTAAAGTGACAGTGTGAGAAACTGTCTTAACTTTCAGCCAAGATAAAACTGATATCATTTGAACTCAAAATCATTAAAACAAATGCACCAGTTTCTGTCAAGCAGAGAAAATGTGCATGTGCTGAACAAGTGTCATCAGTTACTTATTTATTTAGCGTTACATCGGCCTCTGAAGCGGGCAGAGATTTTAATCCACTCGAAGTGACCATTTAACAGGAACCGGGTTGCCGGGAAAGAAGACTATCATTAATTAAATGGCCCATTCATTTGGACAGGCCGATTGACATTAATCAGTGTTTATGGTTATAAAGATAAACATTAATTTATCAATGTATCCTAAAGATTCACTGTATATAATAGCAATATTTCTAATTGGTTTAAACCTTCTAGAGGACAGTCTCAGTCCGATAAAGCCAGCCTCTGTGAACTTACTGGCAGTGTGTGGTATGACTAAGATAATCTATGCGTACACACACACACACACACACACACACACACACACACACACACTTTTTTCTCTGCCCTCTCATCAAATCCAATTACTCTTCCTACCCAGCGGGCTCAGGGACGTCAGGCTGAGAGATGCTTCACTTTTTGCCCAACCGTGTATCACATGAAATGTATAAGCATCCAGGAGCAAACTAAAACTAAGACTAAATGCCACGTATCCTGTCTCATTAAAGGCCCACTGAAATCAAAATGTACATTTTTTAGCTGTTAGTATGACTATGCTGTGTGCTCTGAAATGTGGGTCCTTCGCAGGCTCGGATTAACACAGTTTAGTGCCCTAGGGTGACCACATTTAAAGTAGGTCTTCTAACATTATGGCCTGGAAAATGAAATGTAAAATAACACTGTATGCATTGATTAAAGCTAGGTATTTATTCAAGAGCTGTGAGTATTTTCTCTTTGCCTTTGTTTGATTCACATTAATGGCTCAATCGTCAGCAGGTTTATTAGGCGCTGCTCCTTTAAGACCGAATTCTGATCTAATAGTTTAATTTTCCCATTTCTCCAAACTATTTACACCCATTTAAAACGTTGTTTAAGTGAATACTCTCCAAGCCGGTCATTTTAGGCTATTTGTCTTGTATTTGATGGTTTAGACACGCACACAAAGCTTAAAGTATAATGTGCAAGTTGGTCCGTTTCGCAGCGCGCGCAAAAGCCACCTTTTTACCCATCGCGCGGATTACTGTGCTCTTAATAGCTCGTTTTATTATCAAACACGTCCTCTTCTCTCTCTCTCTCTCTCTCTCTCTCTCTCTCTCTCTCTCTCTCTCTCTCTCTCTCTCTCTCTCTCTCTCTCTCTCTCTCTCTCTCTCTCTCTCTCTCTCTCTCTCTCTCTCTCTCTCTCTCTCTCTCTCTCTCTCTCTCTCTTCTCTCTCTCTCTCTCTCTCTCTCTCTCTCTCTCTCTCTCTCTCTCTCTCTCTCTCTCTCTCTCTCTCTCTCTCTCTCTCTCTCTCTCTCTCTCTCTCTCTACCCCTCTCCCCCTCCCTCCCTCGTGGTAATGAGCGGCAGCTGCGCGACACACCGGTCTCGTCTCACCATGGCGGAGTGACGGTATAAAGGGAGGAGCAAAGACAGAGGAAGACGAGAGAGGACCAGGCCTGGACTTTACTTTGAGTTTTGTTTGTGTTTTGTTATGTGTGTGTGGGCAGTCGTCCGTGAGGGGCTGCCCGCGGTTTACTTTGGTTGTTTATTTAATAAAAGTTGTTGAATGTTCGCCGGTTCCCGCCTCCTTCCTTCCCATCTACAAACTTTACTACAATTGCATGATGCATTTACTTCAAGTGAGTAATATTTTAAATGTTAAAATTATTTTCTTTAGATTTTTTTTTTTTCAGTTAGAACTTCTCATTTTTAATATATTCATATTTACATATGCAATTTTAGCACATTTTCATGGTTTCAGTACTGTTTTACTTACTGTTGTTCTTTTTTAATTTTGTTTTAAATCCAGTATCCATTTTAAAAACTATCGGCCGATTAATCGGTTATCGGTCAACCTCTACTAGTGATCTAGTGAAACTACATTTTATTTTATGAAATTAATAAATAAATAAATATTAAATAATAATAAATAATCCCGAAGCACAAAAGTGAAGAATGTCGGTGGTATTTAGTAGGAGTTAATGGGGCCTATTAACATCACTATTCTATTATATTCACTATATCTATTCTAAATAATGTGCCATTTTTTGTGCAGTTAGCAAATATATTTGTCAATGTTGCAAATGTATCTGTCCTGAAATGCATATGTCACAATTTGCATGAAACCATGTGAGGAGAATCGTTTTAAGTAGATGGGCTTACAGCATTTGGAGGACCAAAATAAAAAGAAGATTCTCTGTTGACCCAATTCAGACAAGATGGCTGCAGGAAGAAGTTGTGCCAATTTTTGCATCATTTAACCAGGCAAAAAAGTTTAAAGATGGCAATGACAGCTTCTTGCTCCTCTCGATTCTTTTTGGGCTCTGAGTAAGAGCTCGGTCAGACCAGAGGGAATTAAAGTGCAAGCTGTTGCCTGAGAGGAATCGGGAACGCTGCCCACACTGCAAAGTGAAAGGCATCGGGCGGACCATTAGCAAAATATGGTGACAAAATATGTATTCATAAAATGAATTCAGTTTTCTCACACAAGCTGATGTTTTGAATTTTGACATCTTGAAAATAAGGAAAAACTTTCAATGCATGCATGTCCCGCCTCTCCCACTATTAATGCACTATATACGAATAAACCCCCTAAAGCGTTTTGAATAAATGTGATCTGGTGATTTTGATGTTTGCACTCACTTTATTACAGTTTTGTATCTTTTAAGTGCAGCTCTGATCTCTTCGAATGAAGAAACATCAAATTCTCCAAAACTGTTCACCAAGTTCAAATTTCATGTTTCACCACTGTTCCTTCTTTGGGCCACTTTTGATAGATTCTGCTTCTAACACATCAACTTTGAGGACTAAATGTTCACTTGCTATCCCACCCACTAACAGGAGCCGTGATGAAGAGATCATCAGTGTTAGTCACTTTTGCCTGTCAGTGGTCATAATGTTGTGCCTGATCGGTATGTGTATATATAAATAAATAAAAGGCACTTTCACATTCAAAGGGACATGGGCTCAAGACGAGGTGAGATATATCGCATTTAGGCTAAAAACAGGCTCGGCGTTTGTAGCGGTTTGGAAAGAAATCGGGGCCACAGTACATTTAAACAATAAAATATATAAATATAGCGATTTGGAGATTATATTATTAGAGATTATATATATATATATATATATATATATATATATATATATATATATATATATATATATATATATATATTATATATATATATATATATATATATATATATATATATAAGCTATTTTATTCAAAGAGGGTACACATTTCTAAAAAATTTAAGTTTAAGTTGTATATTTGTACGGAATGTGTGCTCAAAATAGTTTTTCAAAATATCCCTATTCCAAGACTAATTAAAGGTGAAAACATGAGCCACGTTTTGGAAAACAATGCACAAAATCATGAAATGGTAAATATGACGTGTGCATTGTTGGTTCAGGACAACATTTTGATAAAGACAATACAGTCAAATCAACTGAATGCAGATGTGCATCTATATTACAGTGCAGCAGCATCTGTATATGCTGCGGAATCAAAGAATATGTACAAATCTGAGTGCTTATACAGTATATTGTCACATTCTTTCTCTTTTCAAATTTTTTACATAACTGGATAGAATTAGGATTGGATGGAAGAATGGATGGATGGTGCTTTTTAAATTTTAAAGAGATGGATGGATGGATGGATGGATGGATGGATGGATGGATGGATGGATGGATGGATGGATGGATGGATGGATGGATGGATGGATGGATGGTGCTTTGGCTTTTAAGAGATGGATGGATGGATGGATGGATGGTGCTTTGGCTTTTAAGAGATAGATGGATAGATGGATGGATGGATGGATGGATGGATGGGTGGATGGATGGATGGATGGATGGATGGATGGTGCTTTGGCTTTTAAGAGATGGATGGATGGATGGTGCTTTGGCTTTTAAGAGATAGATGGATGGATGGATGGATGGATGGATGGATGGATGGATGGATGGATGGTGCTTTGGCTTTTAAGAGATGGATGGATGGATGGATGGATGGATGGATGGATGGATGGATGGATGGATGGATGGATGTTTTTTACATAAGTAAAAGATTTTAATGAGACCATATTCTGAGAATGCCCCAGGTATGGAATTATTGCAAGGTCTATCTATACAGTGACTTTAAAACAGGAAGGACGAATCCTAATGCAGCTGCATACAGTGACATCCTGGTGCTTCCGACATTGTGCCAACAGTTTGGGGAGGGCCGTTTTCTGCTCCAGCATGATAATACCTCTGTGCACCAAGTGCCATAAAGAAATGATTTACGGAGTCTGTTGTGGAAGAGCTAGACTTGCACAAAGCCCAGACCTGAACTCCACTGAACACCTTCGGGATGAATTGGACACAGACTGCATGCCAGACCCAATTGCTCGTGTCTGAATGGGAGCAAATCCCTCCAGCCATGTTCCAATACAGTCTAAATCCACCAAGAAAAGTGCATGCAGTTATATCAGCAAAAAAAAAAAAAAGAAGAAAAACCCCCTATATTATTGCCAATCGTTTTGAAACATAAATGCTCCACAATCACATATGGTTGTGTTGTGTCCACACACTTCTGGCCATAGAGTATATGTTAATATATACATGCCGTTTATAAATATGCAAATTACATGTAAATGTAAACATGCATATACATCTCATGTCTGCATATTTCAAATGTAAATACGGTGTTAGATGCAAATTGGATTGCAAACCCTAGAGCATAGGAAAGTTATTGAACTACAGGACTGCACAGCCAAGCAATAATGTTGCCATTGGAAATAACAGCTCATGCACAGAGGGCTAATTGAGCTCGCTCTCAGAATAGAGGATTTTCTCAGAATAACGTCAGCAGGATTTACATCCACACATTGCACCTTTTAGCTATGCACACTCTAAAAAATATTGGGCTCAGCCTGCTGGGTCATTTTATTGGGTTATTGATAATATTTTTACTCAGTGCTGGGTAGTTTTTCTGTAACTCAGCTGTTGGGTCATCACATACCTACCCAACACTGGGTCATTAAACCCAATGTTGGGTCGTCTGTGCCAAACCGGTTAAAACTGGATACATTTGTCAATGGTCATTTTGTGTTCTTTTCTGAGAGAAAACTTCCTGAATTAAATTAACAACGGAATCGAGCCACAACACAACGGAATCGAGCCACAGCACAACAGAATCGAGCCACAGCACAACGGAATCGAGCCACAGTACAACGGAATCGAGCCACAACATAACGGAATCGAGCCACAACATAACGGAATCGAGCCACAACATAACGGAATCGAGCCACAACACAACAGAATCGAGCCACAACACAACGGAATCGAGCCACAGCACAACAGAATCGAGCCACAGCACAACGGAATCGAGCCACAGTACAACGGAATCGAGCCACAACATAACGGAATCGAGCCACAACATAACGGAATCGAGCCACAACATAACGGAATCGAGCCACAACACAACAGAATCGAGCCACAACACAACAGAATCGAGCCACAGCGCAACGGAATCGAGCCACAACACAACGGAATCGAGCCACAGCGCAACGGAATCGAGCCACAACACAACAGAATCGAGCCACAACACAACGGAATCGAGCCACAACACAACGGAATCGAGCCACAGCACAACGGAATCGAGCCACAACACAACGGAATCGAGCCACAACACAACGGAATCGAGCCACAACACAACAGAATCGAGCCACAGCACAACGGAATCGAGCCACAACACAACGGAATCGAGCCACAACACAACGGAATCGAGCCACAACACAACGGAATCGAGCCACAACACAACAGAATCGAGCCACAGCACAACAGAATCGAGCCACAACACAACGGAATCGAGCCACAACACAACGGAATCGAGCCACAACACAACGGAATCGAGCCACAGCACAACAGAATCGAGCCACAGCACAACGGAATCGAGCCACAACACAACGGAATCGAGCCACAACACAACAGAATCGAGCCACAACACAACAGAATCGAGCCACAACACAACGGAGCCACAACACAACGGAATCGAGCCACAACACAACAGAATCGAGCCACAACACAACAGAATCGAGCCACAACACAACGGAGCCACAGCGCAACGGAATCGAGCCACAACACAACAGAATCGAGCCACAGCACAACAGAATCGAGCCACAACACAACGGAATCGAGCCACAACACAACGGAATCGAGCCACAACATAACGGAATCCAGCCACAGCACAACGGAATCGAGCCACAACACAACAGAATCGAGCCACAACACAACGGAATCGAGCCACAACACAACGGAATCGAGCCACAACACAACGGAATCGAGCCACAGTGCAACGGAATCGAGCCACAGCGCAACGGAATCGAGCCACAGCGCAACGGAATCGAGCCACAGCGCAACGGAATCGAGCCACAGAGCAACGGAATCGAGCCACAGCGCAACGGAATCGAGCCACAGCGCAACGGAATCGAGCCACAGCGCAACGGAATCGAGCCACAACACAACGGAATCGAGCCACAACACAACGGAATCGAGCCACAACACAACAGAATCGAGCCACAGCACAACGGAATCGAGCCACAACACAACGGAATCGAGCCACAACACAATCGAGCCACAACACAACAGAATCGAGCCACAGCACAACAGAATCGAGCCACAACACAACGGAGCCACAACACAACGGAATCGAGCCACAACACAACAGAATTGAGCCACAGCACAACAGAATCGAGCCACAACACAACGGAATCGAGCCACAACACAACGGAATCGAGCCACAACATAACGGAATCGAGCCACAACACAACGGAATCGAGCCACAACACAACGGAATCGAGCCACAACGCAACGGAATCGAGCCACAGCACAACGGAATCGAGCCACAGCACAACGGAATCGAGCCACAGCACAACGGAATCAAGCCACAGCGCAACGGAATCGAGCCACAGCGCAACGGAATCGAGCCACAGCACAACGGAATCAAGCCACAGCACAACGGAATCGAGCCACAGCACAACGGAATCAAGCCACAGCGCAACAGCATCGAGCCACAGCGCAACAGAATCGAGCCACACCACAACAGAATCGAGCCACAGCGTAACGGAATCGAGCCACAACGCAACGGAATCGAGCCACAGCGCAACGGAATCGAGCCACAGCGCAACGGAATCGAGCCACAACACAACAGAATCGAGCCACAGCACAACGGAATCGAGCCACAGCACAACGGAATCGAGCCACAGCACAACGGAATCGAGCCACAACACAACGGAATCGAGCCACAGCACAACGGAATCGAGCCACAGCGCAACGGAATCGAGCCACAGCACAACAGAATCGAGCCACAGCACAACGGAATCGAGCCACAGCGCAACGGAATCGAGCCACAGCACAACAGAATCGAGCCACAGCACAACAGAATCGAGCCACAGCACAACGGAATCGAGCCACAGCATAACGGAATCGAGCCACAACACAACAGAATCGAGCCACAGCACAACAGAATCGAGCCACAGCACAACAGAATCGAGCCACAGCGCAACGGAATCGAGCCACAGCACAACGGAATCGAGCCACAGCGCAACAGAATCGAGCCACAACGCAACAGAATCGGGGCCACAGCGCAACGGAATTGAGCCACAGCGCAACGGAATCGAGCCACAGCGCAACTGAATCGAGCCACAACGCAACGGAATCGAGCCACAGCGCAACGGAATCGAGCCACAGCGCAACGGAATCGAGCCACAGCGCAACGGAATCGAGCCACAACGCAACGGAATCGAGCCACAACACAACGGAATCGAGCCACAGCACAACAGAATCGAGCCACAGCGCAACGGAATCGAGCCACAGCGCAACGGAATCGAGCCACAGCGCAACGGAATCGAGCCACAGCGCAACGGAATCGAGCCACAGCGCAACGGAATCGAGCCACAGCGCAACGGAATCGAGCCACAACACAACGGAATCGAGCCACAACACAACGGAATCGAGCCACAACACAACAGAATCGAGCCACAGCACAACAGAATCGAGCCACAACACAACGGAATCGAGCCACAACACAATCGAGCCACAACACAACAGAATCGAGCCACAGCACAACAGAATCGAGCCACAACAGAATCGAGCCACAACACAACGGAGCCACAACACAACGGAATCGAGCCACAACACAACAGAATCGAGCCACAGCACAACAGAATCGAGCCACAACACAACGGAATCGAGCCACAACACAACGGAATCGAGCCACAACATAACGGAATCGAGCCACAACACAACGGAATCGAGCCACAACACAACGGAATCGAGCCACAACGCAACGGAATCGAGCCACAGCACAACGGAATCGAGCCACAGCACAACGGAATCGAGCCACAGCACAACGGAATCAAGCCACAGCGCAACGGAATCGAGCCACAGCGCAACGGAATCGAGCCACAGCACAACGGAATCAAGCCACAGCACAACGGAATCGAGCCACAGCACAACGGAATCAAGCCACAGCGCAACAGCATCGAGCCACAGCGCAACAGAATCGAGCCACACCACAACAGAATCGAGCCACAGCGTAACGGAATCGAGCCACAACGCAACGGAATCGAGCCACAGCGCAACGGAATCGAGCCACAGCGCAACGGAATCGAGCCACAACACAACAGAATCGAGCCACAGCACAACGGAATCGAGCCACAGCACAACGGAATCGAGCCACAGCACAACGGAATCGAGCCACAACACAACGGAATCGAGCCACAGCACAACGGAATCGAGCCACAGCGCAACGGAATTGAGCCACAGCGCAACAGAATCGAGCCACAACACAACGGAATCGAGCCACAACACAACAGAATCGAGCCACAGCGCAACAGAATCGAGCCACAACACAACGGAATCGAGCCACAGCGCAACGGAATCGAGCCACAACACAACGGAATCGAGCCACAGCGCAACAGAATCGAGCCACAACACAACGGAATCGAGCCACAGCGCAACGGAATCGAGCCACAACACAACAGAATCGAGCCACAGCGCAACAGAATCGAGCCACAACACAACGGAATCGAGCCACAGCGCGACAGAATCGAGCCACAGCGCAACAGAATCGAGCCACAACACAACGGAATCGAGCCACAACACAACAGAATCGAGCCACAGCGCAACAGAATCGAGCCACAACACAACGGAATCGAGCCACAACACAACAGAATCGAGCCACAGCGCAACAGAATCGAGCCACAGCGCAACAGAATCGAGCCACAACACAACAGACTCGAGCCACAACACAACAGAATCGAGCCACAGCGCAACAGAATCGAGCCACAGCGCAACAGAATCGAGCCACAACGCAACAGAATCGAGCCACAACTCAACAGAATCGAGCCACAACGCAACAGAATCGAGCCACAGCGCAACAGAATCGAGCCACAACACAACAGAATCGAGCCACAACACAACAGAATCGAGCCACAACGCAACAGAATCGAGCCACAGCGCAACAGAATCGAGCCACAGCGCAACAGAATCGAGCCACAGCACAACGGAATCGAGCCACAACACAACGGAATCGAGCCACAACACAACAGAATCGAGCCACAACACAACAGAATCGAGCCACAACGCAACAGAATCGAGCCACAGCGCAACAGAATCGAGCCACAGCGCAACAGAATCGAGCCACAACACAACAGAATCGAGCCACAACACAACGGAATCGAGCCACAGCACAACGGAATCGAGCCACAGCGCAACAGAATCGAGCCACAACACAACAGAATCGGGGCCACAGCGCAACGGAATTGAGCCACAGCGCAACAGAATCGAGCCACAGCGCAACTGAATCGAGCCACAACGCAACGGAATCGAGCCACAGCGCAACGGAATCGAGCCACAGCGCAACGGAATCGAGCCACAGCGCAACGGAATCGAGCCACAACACAACGGAATCGAGCCACAGCGCAACAGAATCGAGCCACAGCGCAACGGAATCGAGCCACAGCGCAACGGAATCGAGCCACAGCGCAACGGAATCGAGCCACAGCGCAACGGAATCGAGCCACAACACAACGGAATCGAGCCACAACACAACAGAATCGAGCCACAGCGCAACAGAATCGAGCCACAGCACAACGGAATTGAGCCACAGCGCAACAGAATCGAGCCACAACACAACGGAATCGAGCCACAACACAACAGAATCGAGCCACAGCGCAACAGAATCGAGCCACAACACAACGGAATCGAGCCACAGCGCAACGGAATCGAGCCACAACACAACAGAATCGAGCCACAGCGCAACAGAATCGAGCCACAACACAACGGAATCGAGCCACAGCGCAACGGAATCGAGCCACAACACAACGGAATCGAGCCACAGCGCAACAGAATCGAGCCACAACACAACGGAATCGAGCCACAGCGCAACAGAATCGAGCCACAACGCAACGGAATCGAGCCACAGCGCAACAGAATCGAGCCACAACACAACGGAATCGAGCCACAGCGCAACGGAATCGAGCCACAACACAACAGAATCGAGCCACAGCGCAACAGAATCGAGCCACAACACAACGGAATCGAGCCACAGCGCAACAGAATCGAGCCACAGCGCAACAGAATCGAGCCACAACACAACGGAATCGAGCCACAACACAACAGAATCGAGCCACAGCGCAACAGAATCGAGCCACAACACAACGGAATCGAGCCACAACACAACAGAATCGAGCCACAGCGCAACAGAATCGAGCCACAACACAACGGAATCGAGCCACAACACAACAGAATCGAGCCACAGCGCAACAAAATCGAGCCACAACACAACAGACTCGAGCCACAACACAACAGAATCGAGCCACAGCGCAACAGAATCGAGCCACAGCGCAACAGAATCGAGCCACAGCGCAACAGAATCGAGCCACAACGCAACAGAATCGAGCCACAACACAACAGAATCGAGCCACAACGCAACAGAATCGAGCTACAGCGCAACAGAATCGAGCCACAACACAACGGAATCGAGCCACAACACAACGGAATCGAGCCACAACACAACAGAATCGAGCCACAACACAACAGAATCGAGCCACAGCACAACAGAATCGAGCCACAGCGCAACAGAATCGAGCCACAGCGCAACAGAATCGAGCCACAACACAACAGAATCGAGCCACAACACAACAGAATCGAGCCACAGCGCAACAGAATCGAGCCACAACACAACAGAATCGAGCCACAACACAACAGAATCGAGCCACAACACAACAGAATCGAGCCACAGCGCAACAGAATCGAGCCACAACACAACAGAATCGAGCCACAGCGCAACAGAATCGAGCCACAGCGCAACAGAATCGAGCCACAACACAACAGAATCGAGCCACAACACAACAGAATCGAGCCACAGCGCAACAGAATTGAGCCACAACACAACAGAATCGAGCCACAACACAACAGAATCGAGCCACAACACAACAGAATCGAGCCACAGCGCAACAGAATCGAGCCACAACACAACAGAATCGAGCCACAGCGCAACAGAATCGAGCCACAGCGCAACAGAATCGAGCCACAACACAACGGAATCGAGCCACAGCACAACAGAATCGAGCCACAACACAACGGAATCGAACCACAACGGAATTGAGCAAATGATTTTATTTGGTGCTTTTTGAGCAATTTGCATCTGACGGCCAATTTGAAAAATCTGAACTCTGGCATCTTGAGTACCTCAAACGTGCATCTATATAGCTTTAAACGCTAGCTTTATATGTGCATCCAGTTCAAAATGATCTTGATGATATTTGGCACTCTATTTGCGTTCGGTCTGAACACAGCATTATGCTCACCATGACTGCAAATGTTTGATAAAAAATACAGAAACAGTAATATTGTGATTTTCTATTATAATACATTTTAAAATGTGATGTCCTGTGATGGAAAAGCTGAATGTTTAACAACCATTACTCTTCACGGTCACATGTTCTTTCAGAAATCATTCTAATATGCTGATTTAGTGCTCAAAAAACATTTATTTTTATCAATGGAGAAAACAGTTGATGCTCAAATTTCTGCAGAAACAGTTTTTTTCAGGATTCTTTAATGGACAGAAAGTTCAAAAGAACAGCAGTTATTTGAATTTACCAATATTTTATAATCATTTTTGACAATTTTGATAAAAAAATCTTGCAGAGCCCAAAGTTTTGAACAGTGCAAAAAGTAGTGAGAATTCAGCAACTGCATTTGACTATCTACCTTAAAACAGAGCATTGCCTTTGACTTTAACTTGTCTGATAACACCGTATATAGTTTTGTCAATGTTCTGCTTGTCAGAGATAAAGAAGTGAAGCATCTTATTATTGTCCGGATTCTTTGTATTCTTATTTCGATGCTCTCAGTCAGAATGTGGTGTCGTGGTAATGGAATGAGATTCAATCTTTCTTCCATTCAGACTGACGGGCATTTTTATGTTTGTAATTTATGAACTGTTGTACAGAGCTTCATGGAACACTGCTCCTAAATTAGACCATTGTTTAGCATTCATGACTACGGCTAGCATGAACCTTGAACGGTTTTAGTCTTGAGAGAGGAAGAAAGCTTCATGGAGATAAACTTTGAACGGCGAGGGTGAATTCCTGATTTATATGACCTGAAAGTTATATCATTAAAGTTTTTTAGTTTTTTAGATCACTTAAATAACAAAAGGTTTAGAGTTTGGTAACTTCTAATGTATTGACTAGCATTGAATAGGGACAAGGCTGAAACAGATTGAACTTTTCCTTTATTAATAATCTATATCTTGGAAAGGAACAAGCCAGACAGGTGTATGCACGGTCCATATCGATCGCCTGATAGAAATGCTGAGAACAGAAGTTAGTGTAGTTCAATGCCATCCAATAATGAGTGTTACAGTGCTGTACACTCATTGTAGAATGAAAGAGAACTAACTAGCACACCACGGAAATCTACCATCTATTTAATGACATGGCTTCATTTTGACAACATGGAAGTGCCTTATAATTCTTATTTGTATGGAATATTGCTACATAATGCTTTATATGGTGATTTATCTAATATGGTGCAAACCATTATTTATAAAAAATATATATAATTAATATGCCCTCATAATCTTGAATCAAAAAAGGCCAGCGCACCCATACCACAGCCCCTTTAGGAAAACTAAACATTAGACTGACCAAATCTGATGATGATCTGGTTAAATCTCAATGAGGAGTCAATTACAGAGTAAAACATGTCATTTCCTGTTGCCAGCAGGTGGCGCTATGACCATAACTGGATATCGGCGTGTAGATGTCTTCAGGCCAGGAGCCACAGTTACACTGCAGGTCTTGATGCACAATTTTGATCTGGTGACTATATCAGATTTTTTTGACGACCCACTTACACCATCTTTTAAAAGCAACGCGTATCCGATATTTGCATTTACACTAGGGCTGCACGATTAATCGAAATCGAACCGCAATCGCGATTTGGCTTGTGTGCGATTATGAAAGCTCAAAGGCTGCGATTTTAATTAAATAAATAAATGCCCAGTGTGTTAACTTAGCGAAGAGCTGCTCTGTGATAAACGCTGCTCCGTCTGAAAGTTGCTCATAACGTGCGTTTGAAAAAGCAACACGAGTCATACATCTTCACAAACTAGTAAAGCGTTCATAAACCTGTTCAACAAAAGACGTTTAATAACATGTTTTACCTCAGTTCATATCGTCAGTCGAGTGAGCTGATGTGGCTTCTCATCAGAGTGAGGCAGACGATGCGTTATTTTATAGTATTCTATGCCAATCAGCACTGCATTATAATACACTTTATTATTATGAAAATACCCTTGACGGCTTGAAGAACTCAAATACTCCATATTTTGCTGCAGTCGTGTTTATTGTCGTCATGTTTAATCAAAGCGTCTCTATCTTCTGTTTACACAGCGTTAGCTTCACATCATGGATTTCCTGAAAACTAACGTCAATTACTTCTCTGACGCAAATGTGGCGTTTTCCGCTCGAGGGCGCCCTCTGGCTTTCAGTATGAATTAAAAACGTTTGGCTAATCAATAAAAATAAAAAAATACTTATATATATATATATATATATATATATATATTACAATAACTTCTTAGGCTTAGACCTTTCTAATTTTTTTTAGTCATAGGCTGTCTGCATATTAATAGGTAACCCAGCATTTTTTTTTTTTTTTTGTAAAATAAGTTCTTTAAAATATTACAAAATAATAATAATAATTAGTATTAGTATTATATTGTTATATTTATTCTGACATACTCTTTTTTATTTGTAATTATAAAAATGTTATTGTAATGGTAATATTTCTTATTTTTACAAATATTTTTAGCAGTAATAATAATCATAATAATTATTATTAGTCACGTTAATATAAAAACACAGTTATATACACACGCTTTTCATTTGTAAAAAATAATAATAACAATAATCGCATTTTAAATCGCAATCGCAATTTTACCCAGAATAATCGCAATTATATATTTTCCCCAAATCGTGCAGCCCTAATTTACACTGTACAACGGAACGGCGACAGCCCAAGATGTTGACCCGGAAAAAGAAATTAAACGGCAGGATATGAAATGGATGCAGACTAGCCTGACGTGGTCTTAATCAGCTCTAGTCAGAATATGAGTCTGATGCTCCATTGGGCTGTGATTATGGGGCGTGTTTCAACCCAACCAGGAAAGACCTCAATTGGACAGACCAACAGCCAATCAGAGCAACGAAGCAACGCATAACGTTAGTTGTCAAATGTCAACAAAGCTCAACTGCACTGTGTTGCCATGTCCGCGGTTTTTTCCACGAGTTGTTTTCTAAGTCCGCGGGTTGAAGCGACTATTATTTAATATGTAGACACATGAGTGCGAATTTTAGCAGCAACCTTGCCAAAATAACACACATTTTACCCCCCAAACACCATTTTTTCCCCGGAGAACCCCCCGAGAAGCTAGTGTTTAGGGCTAGTAGTTGCCAGGTTTTGTTGTAAAAACTTGGCAACCCTGTCTGCACGCGCGCTGGAATAAACGATCTTTCCCGGTGTTGTAAAAAAATAAAATAATTGAATGATACACAGAGTACTTACCCAACATGATCATCGAACAGATACGAACAAGCTCTCCGTTTAGGATTCAAACAAATATAATCCAAGCCCCTTTGATGACGTGATGATTACGGTTCTGTTGATCATCTGTCCGAACGGTTTCTGTTCAGGGATAATTACTCCTCTATGGAGCGAGGCCAGACCGAACTGCACGAACTAAAGATTTTGTGGACGGGGCTGAGTTCGGCTGGCATCCAGGCTAGATGCGGACAAGATTATTATATTTAATGTTTCAAATCTTTAAAAGTCAGCAAAACATTGCCTTCGTCTTCCATTGCTCCATTAGTGTCATGTGACCTAAGTAGACATCATTTGCCGTCCCTTTTTCAATGACGTACGACTGTCATTTCCTGGGGAATATTTGACCTCTTACATGACAGACGCAAATGCACATATCCGAATCATATCGGATTTGTTACCACATATGAGTGAGGCCTGAATCCAATCTGATCTTTTCTTTCCTGCTTACACGTTCACCTGCATATCCGATCTGTGCCACAAGACAGGGAAAAATCAGAATTGGGTCACCATGAAATGTCAATGGGGCTTAATAATGATAAAAATAATAATAAAACACGTGAAGTTTGGGGTAGATCGGACATCAACAAATTCCTGTTTTATGGTGAAACATCAAACTTTGTCAGGCCGCCACAGACAAGCCCTTCAACAAAAACTCAAGATCTTCACCATTTAACATCAGCAAGGCCTTTTGATTAGACTAAATGTGATGTTGATCTGATTAAATCTCTACAACATCTGGAAAAGGCAGGAACTGCAAAAAAGAAAATTCAAAATATCTCACTTGCTGTTGGGTTTTGGGACTTTTTGCTGGTATTGGGCTGTTACATGTGTCTACCGAATTACATACTTATACGAGAAAAATAGCTTGTGCAATTTTGTAGGTGGTGCTATTGAGCCATTTTGCCACAACTAATTCTGAAATCCATATCAGATGTAAATGTTCGCCACTTTTGAAGTGTGTGCAATGTTTCATGTGTTTCCGAGCATGTTCAGGCCCTCAAAAATGTGATTTATTTTGGAGAAGACAGAGCAATTCAAATTCACACACCATCAGTGCTCTAATGATGTGTTTTCTGGTGCAAGAGCCGGACAAACTGATCACATAAGATCGCAGCAAAGCAAACCAAACCTTATTCAATCAGTTCCCAATCGATTAAAAAAGTCCCACCCTACATTTTTCTCTTGCTTGAGAAGCCATTTCCCTTCCATTTCACGACAAATTTAGTGAATAAAACTGTCCAGATCAACAAATTTCTCTATGTATCAGGAAGCTTCCTGTTCCTCTTTCTTTAGGTTCCTCAGTTGTTCACTAATATGAAGTGGTCCGACTGGAGAACTAAACCTCCACATTAAAGCAGGTTTGAGAGACTTCGGGTCCTCAGAGAGAGTCCACACTAAAGCAGTGAACTTGAAAGGGAACAACACAAGACTAAAAGTTAAGAGGGAGGGTTAAAAAGCACCTATGTACCAGTATTTTGACCAACACATGCACTTACTATATGACTGTGAGGCATTATGTACAGCAATATGTTTTTTGATCAGTACTGGTCTGGTCGCTGAGCTACAGGCAATGAACATACTGTAAATTGGAGAGAAAAAAAAACTGTACTCTAATCTGATCGATATCTTTCTAGACTTGACCTTTAAATGGCTGGTTAGACATTCAGTACCCTTACAAATGATTTACCCTGCTTTATTTTGTTGTGCTTTGTTCCTGGTAAAATCTATTTGCAAACTTCTTCTCCTGTTAGTGGGTGGGATATATTAGGCAGCAAGTGAACATTTTGTCCTCAAAGTTAATGTGTTAGAAGCAGGATTTGAGCGAGTTTGGCCAGATTGTGACGGCTAGACGACTGGGTCAGAGCATCTCCAAAACTGCAGCTCTTGTGGGCTGTTCCCGGTCTGCAGTGGTCAGTATCTATCAAAAGTGCTCCAAGGAAGGACCAGTGGAGAACCGGCCACAGGGTCATGGGCGGCCAAGGCTCATTGATGACCGTGGGGAGCGAAGGCTGGCCCGTGGGGTCCGATCAAACAGACGAGCTACTGGAGCTCAAACTGCTCCAGAAGTTAATGCTGGTTCTGATAGAAAGCTGTCAGAATACACAGAGCAGCTCAGTTTGTTGCGTATGGGGCGGCATAGCCGCTGACCAGTCAGGGTGACCTCTGACCCCTGACCCCGCCAAAAGCACCAACAGTGGCACGTGAGCATCAGAACTGGACCACGGAGCAATGGAAGAAGGAGGCCTGGTCTGAGGAATCACGTGTTCTTTTACATCACGTGGATGGCCGGGTGTGTGTGTGTGTGGCTTACCTGGGGAACACATGGCCCCAGGATGCACTATGGGAAGAAGGCGAGCCGGCGGAGGCAGTGTGATGCTTTGGCCAATGTTCTGCTGGGAAACCTTGGGTCCTCCATCCATGTGGATGTTCCTTTGACACGCTCCACCTACCTAAGCATTGCTGAGACCATGTTCAGCCTTTCATGGAAACGGTATTCTGGTGGCTGTGGCTCTTCCAGCAGGATAATGCTCCTGACACAAAGCACAAATGCTTCAGGAATGGTTTGAGGAGCACAACAACCAGTTTGAGGCGTCGACTCGGCCTCCAGATTCCCCAGATCTCAATCCAATCGAGCATCTGTGGGATGAGCTGAACAAACAAGTCCCATCCATGGAGGCCTCACCTCACAACTTACAAGACTTAAAGGATCTGCTGCTAACATCTTGGTGCCAGATACCACAGCACACCTTCAGGGGTCTAGCGGAGTCGATGCCTCATGGGTCAGGGGGACCAACACAATATTAGGTCATAATGTTATCCCTGATCTGTATATATATATATATATATATATATATGTTTTTGTTTTGTTTGTTTTTTATGGCTGAATGTACATACGACAGGGAACAACAAACAACAGAATTTGAATTTGAGAAGGAATGAACAAAAGAAAGAAAAACAAAGACAGACACACACACACACACACACACAAACAGAAGCATATTCATCATAATATAGACATAAAACATACTAAAATCATAACTATCTTGATAAATACAAAGTTTCAGACTTTCTATCATGTTTGAGGCATTTCAAGAATCTGAAATTATAATTTAAAATTGAGACTTTATAGCATTACTTTATAATCACAAAATGTGACATTGTGTCATTTTGACTTTAATAATCAAAAAGGAACTTAAAATGTCACAATGACATTATGTCTCACAATCTGACTTTATATCTCAAAATGAGTTTGAGTGTCAAATATTGACTTAATGGGAATATATTCATTCATTTGATCACTTTATTACTGCCAATGTGTGAAAAGCATTCGCCAAAAAAAAAACACACCAAAAAACAAAGAAGATTCCTAGGTTGTCTATGAACGCCTGATGACTGATTTTAGCATAACAAAAGCACAGCAAACTACAACAAAAGCTAAAATACACAAATAAATGTCCTGTATATAACAGTGGCATGAACAATGCTAATCTGGAAATGCTTCAAGATAGAGTCAAGCCAAGAAGGGATTAACTCAAAAACTAAAGTCTCATAGCCAGACTTCTTGTTTTAAGAATTGTTAGATGTTTGGACTAGAAACAAGACAAAAATACTGAGTATGTAGTATTTAGTAACTAGTAAGTAGCATGTTTTGCAGTGTAACTCAAACTACAGTCTCACATAGCCAGACATAGCCTAGTCTCAAATATATAAATTAAAATATCATAACAGCGTCATTTAACTTACCTCATCTGTCGACATGATGGCTTTCTGGACTGCTGTTTTCTCACCGCTGGCGCTGTCATGTTATTTGAGAAGACATGCACATGTTCATCTAAAGGCCGCTTCAGCAGCGAGGAGGCGTCTGGGTGTTTGTTAACAGAATTAACAGTAAATGTTGTCATTTCTAACGTCTTTTTGTACTTCTAAGCAAAGACAAAGCAAAGAACTAAGCCTTGTGAGTATGTTGGGCCTTGAATCTCTCTCTCGTGTGTGTATGTGTGTGCTGACGAAAACATGCAACAATGGCTGCAGTTCACTCAACGGCCACCGATGTCGCTAATAACCAAGTCTTAGCCATAGAGATTTTAAAGGGATAGTTCGCCCAAAAAAATGGGTAGAAATTGACCTATTGACAGCCTATCCTATATATATATATTTTTTTTTTTCAGTCTCAGACAAATACAATCAAAGTTATATTGATAAATGTCCTGGCTCTTCCCAGCTTTATAATGGCAGTGAACAGGGCTAATGAGTTTGAAGCTCAGAAAAGTGCATCCATCCATTATAAAGGTGCATCTATCCGTCATAAAAGTGCATCTATCGTCATAAAAGTTAATCTAGTCATCATAAAAGTGCATCTATACATCATAAAAGTTAATCTAGTCATCTATGGATGCACTTTTATGATGACGAGATTAACTTTTATAATGGATGGATGCACTTTTATGATGGATAGATGCACTTTTATGATGAAAAGATGCACTTTTATGATGAAAAGATGCACTTTTATGATGAAAAGATGCACTTTTATGATGAATAGATGCACTTTTATGATGAAAAGATGCACTTTTATGATGAATAGATGCACTTTTATGATGGATAGATGCACTTTTATGATGAACAGATGCACTTTTATGATGATAGATGCACTTTTATGATAGATAGATGCACTTTTATGATGATAGATGCACTTTTATGATGGATGGATGCACTTTTATGATGGATAGATGCACTTTTATGATGGATGGATGCACTTTTATGATGGATAGATGCACTTTTATGGACTAAACAGAAACCAGTCATTGACTGCCATTATAAAGCCTGGTAGAGTCAGAACATTTATTAATATAACTCTGATTGTATTTGTCTGAAAGAAGAATGTCATACACACCTAGGATGAGCTGAGGGAGAGTAAATCATGGGGTCATTTTCATTTTTGGGTGAACTATCCATTTAAGGCAGTATTTCTGTCAAATTAAATACCGTACTCAAATCAAGATTAAATTCAGGTTTAAATCAAACAAAAAACCAACAAGGATGGTAAAGTTGTATGTCATGACTGAGAGTTACATGAGCGCAAAAACTAAAAATTAGTTTTGACATTTTCTAAACACCTTTTAATATTTTGATGACTTTATCTAACAGGCTGAATGTTTTAAAATGAGACAAACTAGCTAAGACCGCAAAACATCACAGAATTTATAATATACTAAAACTTCCTGATAGTTGTGCTGTTGCTTTGCTACCAAAAAAACACTTCATTTGGTTAAACTAAGGATCTGGCTTTTCATAGTTGAATGAATTTAACAATCCTTAGAGGATGGAAAGTGATGTAACATGAAAAACTAATCAATTAAAACTACACACTCCCAAAAAGACATCTTGACTTTAAAACATTTCACTTTTGGGATGGTCTCAAGAAGGAACGCAGAGAATATTTTCAGTTTTTGTTTTTCAATGTTAGAAGAATAAACAGCGTCAATGTACGCCCAATTAATTGTGATATTGCGATGAAAGAAAACGAACTATTATGATTTTCTAGTATGAAGTATCTTTACATATGTTTGACTAATATTGAGACATGACAGGGATATAAAATGTATCGCATAGGCAAACCCATAAACGCAAACGCAGTTATCTTCTAATCATAGCCAGGAAACTACTGTACAATATAATACAGCGGCGAGAGTAAAATTACCCTGATGAAATTCTGTCTGAAAGTGTATGAAATACACACTCTAAATATTACAGTCTAATAATACATTCTGATGCAGAAATGCAAAGACAAACACAGTATATAACCAAAGGGAGAAAAAAAATCATTTATTCATTCAAATGAATGTTAAAATGAGTAAATAAACAGAATTACTGAGATGCAACAGAGGACTTACGAATAAAGCTTGAAACCTAAAGGCTATTATGGGTCCAATGTTCACACAATTTCTATAAATTATTAAAATAAATAACACTTGTACAAGAAGATGAAAGAGCAGCAATGTTATGGGTGATGTTAAATAATCCCAATGAAGTATACATAGTGTCATTAAGCCATGACGAGTTATAATTTAGTCCATGTTTGATCATTTGTGACCATGTGGGAAAATTAAAAAATAAAAAGACTTGAAAACAGAAGAATCTCATGCATGAGGAGTATAGGACTTCCTGGGACTTTACGATAATTTCATCATTTCAAACTGTGGTAAATACCAAATTAAGAGTATATAATGTATACCTAAAAACACCCTCGATATAGACATCACAAACCAACAGAAAAGCTAAAGAAGGACCTGTACTTTCATTTGGGGAGACCATCGGAATATGCCAAAGCTTTACTCGCATCTTACGGATAAACAGACACGGTTTATCAAAAGTAAATGAATCAAAAAAGCTAATTTATAAAACAAAAAGCATTTCATTGTGTTATGGTCTTGTGCTTTGGCCTTAAAATGTCTCGTAGCTCTACTTCTGGCTTGAATTACCTCTAGAAAAGGTTTAAAACGAGAATGTTTCGTCCCTCTCCACATTTAAAGACGTTCGGTTATCCAGCAATAACCTTTATTTAACAATTTATTCAAAAAGGCATCCGCGCTGGCCTCAACATTTCACATACAGCGACAGTATGACGATGCAGAATGATCGAGTCTTTTACAAATATAATGCTGATAAAAACCAGATCTGCTGGTTGCGTCCTTGAAAACGTTTGCTCCGCTTTCGCCTCCGTTCATCGACCCGCTAGTGAAGCAACAGGTCTTTAGTGGACTCCGATGAATGATTCAAGAGGACCTTCAGACCAGCTCGAGTACCTTCAGAAAAACACATGTAGGACACAGTTTATGCTTGGCATCAATTTAGTTTAGTTATTAAATATTTATTATATAAAGCGAATATGACTACAGATGCTCCTGCAGAGCTCTCGGCAGTAAATAGCCTTTATGTAGATTGTTTTGCAGTACAGCTCACCTTGATTGTTCCTTGACTGTTGGCTGCAATTAACACATTTGACTCCTGAGAATCAAAACAGAGAAAATGATTGACTGACAGAGTGGTGTAAACATGTTATAGTTTTGTGTGTGTGTGTGTGTGTGTGTGTGTGTGTGTGTGTGTGTGTGTGTGTGTGTGTGTGTGTGTGTGTGTGTGCGTGCGTGAGGGGTGTAACAACTCAATTTGACGGTAACTGTACATAAATATAAAACCGGCACATAATCTAATACGTACTAGGGCTGTTTCGAATGCCATTTTTTGAGCTTCGAAGCTTAGGTGGCAATCAATATCGAATATTCGAAGCTTCGGTGGGTGGGGCTAAATATATAATAATAGTGTCGGTTTGCATTTGTATCATCTTTCACGACTTCACGTTTCACTCTTCGGCATCGTAAATGTGTTGCAGCAGACCCAGTGGAGTGCATTTGGTGCAATATGATCAGGTGGCAACCATTCTTTAAATATTAATAAACATTTAATTAATAATCTTTTAAATAGAACAGTTTCCGGTACGCATTACACGGGCAGGTTTACGCTCCGAAAACGGACAGTGCACAAGTGATACAAGACACGGTGTAGTGTAGTCTGGCTCCATTATCTTCATTAATTTTCTGAAGCCTTCGCCTTCAACTACATTAACGGGCCTCATATCCATAGCGACAAACTCTACTATGGCATCTGTTATCTCTCTCGGTCTTTTCTCTGTTAACGGTTTTCGGATCTGCTGTGAAGGTTTGGGTTTTGTTGAGCATGTTGATGGCTGCGATGCCTGTGGATGTACCTATAAACAAATTATTCTTAGCCTGTGCTGCTGTATGTTTTTAAATAATGTCGTATTTGCAATTAGCCTATTTATCATTGCAAATTAAGCGCATAAAAGCAGGTTTTTTTTTTTTTTTTGGCGCATGCTACTTACTTGTGATTTTTCAAACTTGTGGTGCTGATGTGGTAGGCCAGTTTCAAATCGCATATTTGACACATTACCTTTGTCTTGTCATCCTCACTTAATTTAAAGATCTCCCAAACAGCGGAGGTCTTGGGCATTTTGTAACTATTCAGTATGAGATGAAATAAATCACTACGTTCGCCAACGGGTGGTTCAAGCATGATTGAGAATGAGTCCGCGACGGAAGTACGTGTAAAAAACAAAAAACGAATATTCGAATCTCAAAACTGAAAATCGAATGCCACCTCACCGAACGAATATTCGATTATTCTAGTACAGCCCTAATACGTACACTGCAGAAAATGCTCTTCTCACTCAGTCATTTTGTCTTGTTTCCAGTCTAAATATCGACAAATTCTTAAATCAAGATGCATTTACTATACAAGTAAAACGACAAGATATTTTTTTCTTGTTTTGTTGAAAGTTAAATCAAAATGTTTTTGCCTAAAACAGGCAAAATGATCTGCCAATGGGGTGAGAAAAATAACCTTTCGGACTGAAATCTTGTTTCCAAATAGAAATAAGATTATTTTTCTCACCCCATTGGCAGATCATTTCTCTTGTTTAAAGCAAAAACTCACTTCATTTAGATATTTTTTCTCCAGAAAACAAGAAAAAATATCTTAAATCGTTTAACTTATATAGTAAATGCATCTTGATTTAAGGATATTTAGATATTTGGACTAGAAACAAGAAAAATAAATAAATAAGAAGAGCATTTTTTGCAGTGCATTGCATTATTGTTGTAATAAAATGTTCATAATGTAATAATTCTCAAAATGTAATAAAATCTTGAGGTCCTACTGTAATAAGCTTTACAATGGGACATCTATTATATTATAAACTCTGCAAAAACATGTCATTCATTATTGTAATAGCTTTTAAGATATGAATATTAATTAACAGTATTTGTTTTTTAAATATAAAGCAAGTCTTAAACTACCTGTGAAATCAAATTTAAATAACAAATGTATTAAGCATTACCTTATTATTGTGATATATTGTTCATTACATAATAATTCTCAAAATGTAAGAAAATCTTGAGCTCCTTCTATAATAATAAGTTTTACAATGAGAAATGTATTATTTTAAATTCACCAAAAACATGTCATTTTCATTACTGTAATAGCTTTTAAAATATAAATATTCATTCATTTACAGTATTTAAAATAAATAAATAAAGCAAGTCTTAAACTACCTGCGAAATCAGATTTAAATAAAAAAGGTAATAAGTATTATATTAATCTTGTAATAAAATGTTCATAATGTAATAATTATCAAAATGTAATACAATCATGAGCTCATAATGTAATAATTTTTACATTATGGTGTGGTGATGATAGTGGTGCTATAAAGGTGTAAAAGTTATTTATCTTTCTTTTATATAATATATATATATATATATATATAAAAAGAAGTAAATTCACAAAGCCCTACACTTTTAGCAGGGGTGTGTCGTGATGTATTTTTTATCTCACACACTCACTAATAGTAGTAGTTTAAAGGTGTAAAAGTTATTTATCCTTTTGTTTTACAAGTTAATCATCTTTCTTTAAAAAACAAAAAAAACAAGATTGTGCAAATTCTTGTGTTAATGAAATTATGAACTCAAGATTATTAAGAAAATTATTAGGTAACACTTTACAATAATGATCATTAGTTAACAAGAACTACTAATGAACTGCACTTATAAACTATTGATTAATCTTTGCTGATGTTAATTTCAACATTTACAAATGCATTATTAAAAACATTAGTTAAAGGGTCATGAAACCCCAAAACAGATATGTATAGGCTGCACATCATTGAAAACACTAAGGGTACTCATTAATGGTATTCATATGTGAAAATAGTTATTTTTGCATTTTTCAGAGCGATTTCTGTCTTCCGGTTTGAAAAGTTTAGTCGGAGCAACGTCACAAATGCTGACGTCGGCGCGGCCTTTTCGGCCCAAGTATGGGCTGCTGGGCACATGCTGACGTCGACCGCTCCGACCGATTCTCGATATATATTCATGACATAAAGCTCATTCAGTCCAATCCCTGCGCTGTAGTATGCATACAAGATAATTTAGTTAATATGCATGAGACAGTCACTTCTGTCAGGCTCGTCTTCCATCATTATTGTAGAGATATGGTGGGGAAGTTTTGGAAGCAGCGTGCGGAAAAGTCATGGAGGAAAGCTAGGCGTTGTGCTGATACGAAATAACGTAAAGGGCGCCGAGCGAGCTGTAACCAGCGCCGTCTGTGGAAGCCTTTGCTACAAAGGCTCGGTAAAGTAAAATTCACCTGAGGAATCGCACGCCGAACCTCCAAGCGTTGACTATCTATGTCAGGAGTGCAAAATAACCAATCTGTAATCTGTAGGCTAATGAACAAAAGCCACATCCTCTCCGTTTTATTTGTGGTCACAGCCATGCACTAAACCGCATGTGTTCGGGCTCTTAGTGAAACAGTGTGCATATTTGGACAAATATAGATTTAGCTGCCGAGTGATAGACAGCGCGGATCGTCACGGCACCCCAGCGCGCGTCGCTCTGCTTCAGATGCGCGGTCGAGACTAGCCTCAAACCCCTTCGCTTTTACCCCAATCTAGAATTACACATCTCTATCGCATCGCATGTTGGGTGGTTCACGTTCTCTTATCACGTCGGCGCGTTGTTCATCTTGCCAAACAGCGTGCATATTTGTACAAATATAGTTTTATCACGTTTGCAAAATATTTCGTCATGCAGAATAACATTTATTTTCATTTCTCACTGAATTATGCTGGTTTGAACTTTGAAGAGCTGAATGATTTGCGATCTCTGCTGCACGCCACTCATAGCTCTCTCATTCGCTGTACTCATCCCTCATTTAATCTCTCTGTGGTAAACTATGCCAACGTGAACCAAGAACATGTCTCAGAACCGCTGTAACTGCTGCTGTTGGTATCGCTAATCTTAATGCACCTATATGACACTCCCCTATTTATGCAAACATTCCCTCTTTCCACACAATACCATCCCACCTTTTCACAGTCGACCACTCCCCTTTTAACAAGCTTTTTCAAATCGAAGGTGTGAAAAAACACCGCTGCAGCAGGGGGGTTTCAGGACCCTTTAATGCACTGTGAACGAACATCAACAAACCACGAACAGCTGGATTTTTATGAACTAACGCATTAACTAATGTTCACTAATACAACCTTATTGTAAAGTGTTACGAATTATTATGAGCTGCTATAAGGTGGTCTGACAGAACGCATTTAGGACGTTTGGCATAAACCGCCCTGGTCATGTCTTAGTGTTTCATTATCGTTATACGTCCACAAAAAGGCCTTGACATTTTACTTCTACATAATTTATGTGTGGTTGAGAAAGGCAATTAATTAAGACCAAGACACTAAGCAGAAATTCAGTCTGGTCAGCACATTGGTTTCGCACACAATTATTACTGCTTTTTTTCTCTGTGAAAATGTCAAGTATAAAAGATGTGTAATACACAAGGGAAGCAGACGTAATGTTTACATTTCAGCTGATAAATCAGGCAAAACATGAATCCACGTTCTGCTTTTTCTAACATTTGTCTGAGCTAGTTAGGCTTAATACAAACGGCGTGCATGTTACTTCTTTGGGGAACCACAATTACTGTACACTTTTAATTCTAATGCCATAGTGCTATTCAAATAAGACAATAGGTTAAAATAGAAATTGCAGTTTTATGTCTATTGCGGGCAGACCAAATAAACTGGGGATGTGTCAGTGAATGTACTGACACAAGTTTAAAATTAAGTACTACGATAGCTAAAATTAAAACGAAGATAAAGCTAAATAGAAATACTTAATTAAAAGAAAAAACTAATTATGGTCCCACTTTATATTAGGTGGCCTTAACTATGTACTTACATCAATAAAATAAGTACAATTATAGAATCAGTCATATGCATGCTAATAAGCAACTAGTTAATAGCGATAATTGAACCTTAAAATAAAGTGTTACCATTTAAATGTGAGCAAATAGTAGGTAAGGTCACCTAATATAACGTGGGTCCTTAATTATAATTACAAAAGCACAAAAAAATCTTTTTTTGGATTCAACTGATTCGTTCAAATGGCTGATTCATTCAGGAACTAAGCATTTGACTCTCCTAATCTATTTTAGTTACTGAATCGTTGATTCAACTGATTAATTAAAATGGCTGAATCATTAAGGTACAAAGCATTTGCCTCAAACTATTTTAGTCATTGAATAATTAATTCAACTGATTCGTTAAAAAAGCTGATTCATTCAGGAATGAAGCATTCAACTGTCTTAATCTTAGTCATTGAATCATTGATTCAACTGATTCATTCAAACGGCTGATTCATTCAGGAATAAAGCATTTGACTCTCCTAATCCATCTTAGTCATTGAATAATTAATTTCAACTGATTCGTTAAAAAAGCTGATTCATTCAGGAATGAAGCATTCAACTGTCTTAATCTTAGTCCTTGAATCATTGATTCAACTGATTAATTCAGACGGCTGATTCATTCAGGAACAAAGCATTTGACTCTATTAATCTATTTTAGTCATTGAATCATTGATTCAACCAAACAACTGATTCATTCAGGAATAAAGCATTTGACTCTCCTAATCCATCTTAGTCACTGAATAATTAATTCAACTGATTCATTCAAAATTCATTCAGCAAATGAAACCCCGCCATGTGTTGCTTAGAGATGCAATTACAGCTGTGGCTTTGTTTTGAACTATTTTCGTTGGCAAAAAAAGAGCAAAAACAGACAATATGGAGTCTAAAGTGTATGAATGAACTTTTATAAAATCAATATCACAAAATGAAAAGCTGCCCTCTTTGTGTGGTACTTATTAGCCATATTAAATTATATAAATATAGACTAACACGCAGTGAAAGTGTGCACACTAGTCTAATCTATGAGACTACATCACAGTGTATGCGTGCACTGAGTGGGGTTGTGTGTGCGTGTTTGCTTTTGTCAAAATATCAGGACACAAATGTTTATAATGACACAGGTATTACAAGGAGAGTGAAATATGAGGACATTACCCAAAGGCTTATAAATCATACAGAATGCGGTTTTTGTTTTTTAAGAAAGTAAAAATGCAAAATGTTTCCTGTGATGGGAAGGTTTAGGGGCTGTGTGTGTGTGTGTGTGTGTGTGTGTGTGTGTGTGATGTGTAGATTTAGGGGCAGTGTGTGTGTGTGTGTGTGTGCGTGTGTGTGTGTGATGGGTAGGTTTAGGGGCAGTGGCTGTGTGTGTGTGTGTGTGTGTGTGTGATGGGTAGGTTTAGGGGCAGGGGCTGTGTGTGTGTGTGTGTGTGTGTGATGGGTAGGTTTAAGGGCGGGGGCTGTGTGTGTGTGTGTGTATGTCATGGGTAGGTTTAGGGGCGGGGGCTGTGTGTGTGTGTGTGTGTGTGTGTGATGGGTAGATTTAGGGGCAGTGTGTGTGTGTGTGTGTGCGTGTGTGTGTGTGTGTGTGATGGGTAGGTTTAGGGGCAGGGGCTGTGTGTGTGTGTGTGTGTGTGTGTGTGTGTGTGATGGGTAGGTTTAGGGGCGGGGGCTGTGTGTGTGTGTGTGTGTGTGTGTGATGGGTAGGTTTAGGGGCAGGGGCTGTGTGTGTGTGTGTGTGTGTGTGATGGGTAGGTTTAAGGGCGGGGGCTGTGTGTGTGTGTATGTCATGGGTAGGTTTAGGGGCGGGGGCTGTGTGTGTGTGTGTGTGTGTATGTGATGGGTAGGTTTAGGGGCGGGGGCTGTGTGTGTGTGTATGTGATGGGTAGGTTTAGGGGCGGGGGCTGTGTGTGTGTGTGTGATGGGTAGGTTTAGGGGCGGGGGCTGTGTGTGTGTGTGTGTGTGTGTGTGTGATGGGTAGGTTTAGGGGCAGTGTGTGTGTGTGTGTGATGGGTAGGTTTAGGGGCAGTGTGTGTGTGTATGTCATGGGTAGGTTTAGGGGCGGGGGCTGTGTGTGTGTATGTGATGGGTAGGTTTAGGGGCGGGGCTGTGTGTGTGTGTGTGTGTGTGTGATGGGTAGGTTTAGGGGCAGTGTGTGTGTGTGTGTGTGTGTGTGTGTGATGGGTAGGTTTAGGGGCGGGGCTGTGTGTGTGTGTGTATGTGATGGGTAGGTTTAGGGGCGGGGGCTGTGTGTGTGTGTGTGTGTGTGTGTGTGTGTGTGTGAGCCTGTTTATGTGGTTTATGAGGACACAAATTTGTATAACTACATGGGTATTACACTGGTATTACACTATAAATGTGGTTTATGAGGACATATCAAATGTCCTCATAATTCAAATAGCTTTAAAAACATACTAAATGATGTTTTTTTGAGAAAGTAAAAACGCAGAATGTTTCCTGTGATGGGTAGGTTTAGGGGCAGGGGCAGTGTAAGGGGATAGAAAATACGGTTTGTATTTTACGCCTATGGAGAGTCCCTGTAAACCACATAGACCAACATGTGTGTGTGTGTGTGTGTGTGTGTGTGTGTGTGTGTGTGTGTGTGTGTGTGTGTGTGTGTGTGTTATACTCCATAATGTCAGCACACCCCATGTGCCCTGTGACCCGACCAGGCCATGTCCCGCTGTAGGCTCTAGAAGAGAGATTTATCATGTCCTAATGTGAGTGAGATAAGGCGACCCATACCCCGTCAGGTAGAGCTCGCCAGCAAACCGCACTGACAAACTCATTGGTGTCGTCCTCCTTCTTGTCCTTGTCCAGGACACTCTTCACAGTGTCAAACTTAAAAGTCAGCAGCGTCTTGGACAGCCCCTTGTAGTACAAGTACAGCGAGTTGTTTTCACTTCCTGTGGGGTATGAAGCGATGGCATCATTGAGGGTTTTAACACCACATAGACATTTATTACGGTGTACTCAAACTGTTATTGTGTCAAAAGTAGGAGTGTAACGACACACAGCAAAAAATACTTCTCATTTAGTATTTTGATCTTTGTCTCGACTTCATCTTGTTTCCAGTCCAAATATCTTAAAAATACTTAAAAATCAAGACAAATAAACTAAACTAAAACTAGTAAAACAATATAGTCATTGTTTTCAGGGGGAAATTATCTGCCAATGGGGTAAGAACGAATCTAGATTCTGTTTGAAATCTTATTTCTATGATTATTTATACCCCATTGCAAGAAAATGCTGTTTAAGCAAAAACTTTCATTTAGATTGCTTATATCTCATATCATTTTACTTGTTTATATATGTGCGTATTATCCCATACACACGACAGAATCACTCGCTTCATTCAAAAGCCCTTATTATCATCATAAAAATGATGATAATATTAAGTCCTCCTCTACTTTTTTCTCTTTTCCCTCTCTTTTCAGTTTTTTGCTACTCTTGAGTAATATCCAAATCTTTGTATTTGGGGCACTTTTTGCCTTACTGTGCCTCTTCATGACAGATCGCTTTGGATAAAAGAGTCTGCTAAAAGCATAAATGTAAATGATATTTGTCTTGAATTTCTAAGCTATTTATACGGGAAACAAGACAAAAATACTACACTGCAAAAAATGCGTTTCTTACTTAGTATTTTAGTCTGGTTTCCAGTCCAAATATCTAAAATAAAATTCATTAAAATAGAATATATTGTTTCTTGTTTGAATTGAGAATATTTAGCTTACCCCATTGGAAAATTATTTAGCTTATTTTCAGAAAAAACTCAATTCATTTTTAGTTATTTTTTTTCTCAAAACAAGACCATAACAATAATAAGTAAGGGCTAATGTCCACCCAGCCAGTCGTTATCTCAGAATAAACCCCTCCAGAGTGATCAGGACCCCGAGGCGAAGCGGAGCGTCACTCTGAAGGGGTTTATTCTGAGATAACAACCGGCTGGGTGGACATTATCCCGCTTATTACACGGCTACTAGTCGCAAATAAATAATTATTAGACACAAAATATTGTCTTGAGATTAAATATTTTATTAGCTCTTACGCAAAGCTTCCGCGAAGAAGAACAGTTCCAGACTGCTTTAAGCCTTTATCTATTGCTGCTAAATGTTGAAGATGATGCTGAAAGGGTTAGTTCACCCAAAAATGAACCCAAGCCTCTGATTTACTCACCCTCAAGTCATTATAGGTGTTTATGACATTCTTCTGTCAGACAAATACAATCAGAGTTATATTTAAAAAGTCCAGGCTAACGTTAATCCCAGCAGTAGCTGTAGTTGTGTTTGAAGTAGGGATGCACCGAATCCAGGATTCGGGTTCGGATTCGGCCGAATATTGGGCTTTTTGACTGGGTTCGGTTTCTGCCGAACCTTAGAATTTTTTTCCACCGAACCTGCTTGCACTACGCGATACTGGCCGAACATGATGCCGTGGTTGATTATGGGAACGTGTTTACTAGGTGGACCGTTCGAATGCAGTCGGCTGTGAGAGAGTGAAAATGGAACTTGTGAACAGAAAATGTGTTGTTTGGCAGTACTTTCAGTCACAAGAAGGCAATTCATGTCGAGCTTTATTTTCAATTTGCAATGCCGATTTGTCTCGTGGTGGCAAGAACCCTAAACAATAGCCGCTGGATGTCCGGTTCGCGAACGAATCGTTCTTTTTAACCGGATCTTTTTAGTGATCCGGTCGAACCAGTTCACCAAATTGGACTGAATCGTTCGCGTCTCAAATCAGCGCCGATCCCACAAGTTACTATAGTTACTCACTTTCCGACATGAGTGACAGTCCCTCAGACTAGAAATAAACTAATATCTTGAAGTATATGTTGTAACTCCAACAGTTGACTGAACTGAGACATGTTTTGCTGTGAGAATAATAAATATCTAGTAAATGCTTCTTAAAAACGTTTAAAAAAAATACAATGCCTTTATTACATTTTTTGGATCTTTTAAGTTTTACAATAATGGACTTTAAACGAAAGGAACAGAAATCTCTCAGGATTCATAAAGCATATCTTCATTTGTTTGAAAGTTAAACAAAATGACTTGAGAGTGAGCACATGATGACGGAGTTCACATTTTTGAGTGAATTATACTTTATCAATACAGTAAGTTGAGCTTTAGATAAAATAAATCTATATCGAGAATCATATCATTTAGATCGACGACGCATATCGTCGCATTTTTATATCACAATATATCGATTAATGATGTATCGTTACACCCCTAGCCAAAAGTAAACCTTATTTTCCTTTATAGGCCACTCACCACATGCTACATAGTCTCCATTTGATGCCAGACCCACAAAGTTTTTCTCGTTGATGTGGCCTTTGAAGGAGCGCAAACAATGAGGCTTGTTCACGTTCCAGAGTTTCAGCTGGCTGTCCGTCGAGCTGTGGATGACACAATTTACCTTCAATTTTAGATTTTTAACTCAAAAGTGCTTTGCAGTTAGTGGTGCAACAGTTCAGATATCATGGTACAGTTGGATCATGGATCTACGCTGCAAAAAAATGCTCTTCTTACTTAGTATCTTTGTCTTGTTTCTAGTCCAAACATCCAAAAATTCTTAAAACAAGAAGTATTTAATAGACAAGCAAATGTAATTGATTTGTTTTGGGGGAAAATACTAAAAATTAAGAGTTTTTGCTTAAAATAATCTGCCAATGAGGTAAACAAAATAATCTTAATTCAAACATAAAAGATTATTTTTCTTACTCCACTGGCAGATTATTTTGCTTATTTTAGTCAAAAACTCTCTTAATATGGAGTTGTTTTTTTCCTAAGACAAGATAATAATTTTTAGTTATCTGGTAAATGTTTCTTAATGTAAGAATTGTTTGATATTTAGACTAGAAACAAGACAAAAATACTAAGTAAGAAAAGCATTTTTTGCAGTGTAGTTAATTTAAAGATTTATAATAGGGCTTGGTATAAAAGATTTTAATCGATTCTCATTTTTATGAACTGATATTGATTCTTAAAGGGATACTCCACCGCTGTTATTCCCTTAACTAAGCCGAGTTGACACACTTCTCGTCTCAGTGTGTGCTCTTAGGGTGTACTCACACTAGCCAGTTTGAACCGTGCCCGAGTGCGTTTGACTACCAAAGCGCGGTTTGTTTGACTAGTGTGAGTGCTCCAAACCGTGCCCGGGCACGGCTCGATTAGCCGGCCCTGGCCCGCTTGTAAGAGGTGGGCCAGAGCACGGATCAGTTGGACTCGGGCGCGGTTCGCATGCAGTGTGAGCGCTAACCGTGCTGGAGTCCGTAATCAAAGCTGCAAAGTCCTTGCTGCACTTCAGCTGGTACCTTGCAAACATCATAATGCGAGCAGCACGATTACGTGAACATTTTCGCGCCACTAAGGCGACACATCTGTTTAACAACAGGCTGTGAGAGGGCTGTGGACCAAACGACACAAAGTTATCCACAAAGAAAACAGAGCGATGGACTTCATCGTGTTCAGAGAGCGCCGCTCTTCCTGTTTATCCCGAAACCGCCGCACCATAATGACGTAAGCGTGCCCCGGCACGAATGCTGAAACCCTCCTATGTGAGTGCAGGCCAGCGGGGGAGTGGGGACAATCGTACTCGGGCCCGGTTCATGGCAACCGTGCCTAGTGTGAGTACACCCTAAATCTCTCTGACGTGCGGTGATGATCTGATGGCATTTAGCTTAGCCCACAGCCCGGTTCATTCACTATGGTACCAAACAGAGATCAAGCTAGAAGCCACCAAACACCTCCACGTGTTCCTCTATTTAAATACAGTTATAGCAATAGCTGAACGATCAAGTATGGTGATATAATATAAAACGGCGCTTTTCTAAGCGGATGAAACTATAATGTGTGGCGGAATAGCACTTCTGAGAGTACTTCGACTCGGCGCAGATTTGTTTTCCTTAAGACAATTTGCCATGTTTTGTATTTAATCAGAATCGAATTGTAAAATGTGGCAATACCCAGCCCTAATTTATAACATATTTTTGTAACACTATAAGCCGAAAATGTTTCAATAGCTGATGTTTTGTTTAAGTATCATGATACACTGCAAAAAATGCTCTTCTTATTTAGTCTTTTTTTCTTGTTTCCAGTCCAAATATGTAAATATTCTTAAATCAGGATGCATTTACTAGATAAGTAAAATTACAAGGTATTTTTTTCTTGTTTTCTGGGGGAAAATATCAAAATTGAGTGAGTTATTGCTTAAAACAGGCAACATTATCTGCCAAAGGGGTGAGAAAAAAAATTCTATTTCTGTTTGTTATTATCCCCATTGGCAGATAATTTTATGCAAAAACTCCTTTATATTGATTTTATTTTCAACAAAACATCTCTCATGTCGTTTTACTGATCTAGTAAATGCATCTTGATTTAAGAATTGTTAGATATTTAGACTAGAAACAAGACAAAATAACTAAGTAAGAAGAGCATTTTTTGCAGTGTACATTATAAGCAGTTACAATTACACCACATGCATTTCCTATTGATAATAAAAATCAGTTTTCCGAGTATACATACGCAGACACGATTTCTTCTCCATTGACGAACTTGGCATAGGACACCGCTTTCCTGTGGCCTTTGAAAACCATGATGGGCTGCTTAGTGTTCCTCAGGTCATAGTAGTGCACACAGTGGTCTGGGAAAGGATGTAAAATGAGCCGAAAAGTTTTGCGAGGAAGTAACATTATTAATAGATCAACTGAAATAAATTATGTACCTGCACAACCAAAGGCAAGGTGATATCGAGAGGTTGGACTGAACTTGACACAGCATACATTGGCCTTTGCTTCAATGCTGGCTACTGAATTGTCCAGGTTGGTGGACCACAACTTGACTAGGATAAAGAGAGTGCATTCATTAATATTTATGGGAGAATATCTCTGAGAATCCCAAATCAAATAACTTACCTTTCGCGTCATCCGATCCTGATGCCAAGAGTTTGGGGTCCATGAGGTTGAAATCGACACTCCAACACCGCTTTTCATGCTCCTGTGAAAATCAAAATCTAACTTAGTTTAAGTCTAAAGGAATTGTAAATTATACACGTCATGTTCAACATTGCACATTAAAAATAGTTTGTGCTTCCGGTTTAATCCTTTGTTTTTTATAGCATAGCCACCAGTACATCCATGTGTATATTAATTATTTATATATCCTTTAATTTGCAAATCATTTAGAAAAGAATGTTGGGAAAGATGCGGAAAAAGTTTGTGTACATGTTTTTACAGTATTTAGAGGAAATTTTACCACATTAATTGAAAATAATCAACAAATTAATATTTGAAAAATAAAAATATATATATTCCCACACTTTTTTTCTGGACATTTAAAATGTTACTAAGATGGGAATAAAAGACAAGGATTTTGAGCTCTTCATCATACATTATGACTATGGAAGCCTTTTTACGATACAGAATAAAAAAAGGTAATTGTGACTTTTCTCACTATTATGACTCTCAGGAGTTGCGAGTTCACATAATTGTGATATAAACTCATAGCAATTGCTATTCATAAAGTCTGGATTGTGAGATACAAACTCGCAAATCTGAAAAAAAAAAGTTTTTTTCCACAGAAATTCACATAGATTGTTAGAAAAGTAGTAAGAATTGTAATTGCGAGAAAAACCTGAATTGTGAGTTTACAACCGAGCAACTCCGGCGGCTTAACACCGCGCAGCTCCGGCGGCATATCGCCGACTTTACAGCGCGCATATCATCTCCGACTTTACAGCGGGCATATCTCCGGCTTTACAGCGGGCATATCTCCAGCTTTACAGCGGGCATATCTCCGGCTTTACACTGTAAAAGCGGTGTTAAGCCGCATATCTCCGGCTTTACAGCGCGCATATCTCCGGCTTTACAGCACGCATATCTCCGGCTTTACAGCGGGCATATCATCTCCGGCTTTACAGCGGGCATATCTCCGGCTTTACAGCGGGCATATCTCCAGCTTTACAGCGGGCATATCTCCGGCTTTACACTGTAAAAGCGGTGTTAAGCCGCATATCTCCGGCTTTACAGCGCGCATATCTCCGGCTTTACAGCGCGCATATCTCCGGCTTTACAGCGCGCATATCTCCGGCTTTACAGCGCGCATATCTCCGGCTTTACAGCGCGCATATCTCCGGCTTTACAGCGCGCATATCTCCGGCTTTACAGCGCGCATATCTCCGGCTTTACAGCGGGTATATCTCCGGCTTTACAGCGGGCATATCTCCGGCTTTACAGCGGGCATATCTCCGGCTTTACACTGTAAAAGCGGTGTAAAGCGGTGTTAAGCCGCATATCTCCGGCTTTACAGCACGCATATCTCCGGCTTTACAGCGGGCATATCTCCGGCTTTACAGCGGGCATATCTCCGGCTTTACAGCGGGCATATCTCCGGCTTTACAGCGCGCATATCTCCGGCTTTACAGCGCGCATATCTCCGGCTTTACAGCGCGCATATCTCCGGCTTTACAGCGCGCATATCTCCGGCTTTACAGCGGGCATATCTCCAGCTTTACAGCGGGCATATCTCCGGCTTTACAGCAGGCATATCTCCGGCTTTACAGCGGGCATATCTCCGGCTTTACAGCGGGCATATCTCCGGCTTTACAGCGGGCATATCTCCGGCTTTACAGCGGGCATATCTCCGGCTTTACAGCGCGCATATCTCCGGCTTTACAGCGCGCATATCTCCGGCTTTACAGCGAGCATATCTCCGGCTTTACAGCGGGCATATCATCTCCGGCTTTACAGCGGGCATATCATCTCCGACTTTACAGCGGGCATATCATCTCCGACTTTACAGCGGGCATATCATCTCCGACTTTACAGCGGGCATATCATCTCCGACTTTACAGCGGGCATATCATCTCCGACTTTACAGCGGGCATATCATCTCCGTTTTTACAGCACGCATATCATCTCCGACTTTACAGCACGCATATCATCTCCGACTTTACAGCGGGCATATCATCTCCGACTTTACAGCACGCATATCATCTCCGACTTTACAGCGCGCATATCATCTCCGACTTTACAGCGGGCATATCATCTCCGACTTTACAGCGGGCATATCATCTCCGACTTTACAGCACGCATATCATCTCCAACTTTACAGCACGCATATCATCTCCGACTTTACAGCGGGCATATCGCCGACATTACAGCGGGCATATCATCTCCGGCTTTACAGCGGGCATATCATCTCCGGCTTTACAGCGGGCATATCATCTCCGGCTTTACAGCGGGCATATCATCTCCGGCTTTACAGCGGGCATATCATCTCCGGCTTTACAGCGGGCATATCTCAGACATTACAGCGGGCATATCATCTCCGGCTTTACAGCGGGCATATCATCTCCGGCTTTACAGCGCGCATATCATCTCCGACTTTACAGCGGGCATATCGCCGACATTACAGCGGGCATATCATCTCCGGCTTTACAGCGGGCATATCATCTCCGGCTTTACAGCGGGCATATCATCTCCGGCTTTACAGCGGGCATATCGCCGACATTACAGCGGGCATATCATCTCCGGCTTTACAGCGGGCATATCATCTCCGGCTTTACAGCGCGCATATCATCTCCGGCTTTACAGCGCGCATATCATCTCCAACTTTACAGCGCGCATATCATCTCCGACTTTACAGCGGGCATATCTCAGACATTGATGACGTTTTTCATTTTTTTGGGCAAAAAAAGGAGAATGTGTATTGCTATCTCTACAGGAACTTAATTGCCTTTCCAACTCCGACTTTACATAGCGAAACTCCAACTTTACACTGTGCAACAAAATCGAGCATAAGAGACTTTGTTTAAAAACTTTGCTTTTAATAACAGCAGACATTATTTTTGGCACATGTATGTTTCTTACTACCAAATATGACACACAGATCTGTAGTGGTGTGTGAGTTAAGAAGGAAAATGAAAAAAAATGTATTGCTCTCCTACTAAAAAGGGCACATAATTCCCATAAATAATAAACCCATTCCATATTTCCCCTTTCCTACCACAATTCCCATATTGTCGCGCTAGGCTTATGGACAAGCACCCAATAGCCGAAGTTACACCGTCGTTTACAAACGTTTGTGGACATACCTGCGAAACTGCCCGCTGAATTCTTCCTGGTCTCCCGTAGACGAGTTACTCCCCATCATGGGAACTCTACAGGTAATCTGGTTGTTACTTTTTACTTTGGATTTAAATTGTTCAACCTGTGCGTATCATGAGGACTTTACGACGTCTTTGCGATACACTACATACACTTCGTCAAAGAACACACTACACACACATACTCCAAAACAGGAGTATTGCGCCAAATTTTTCATCCATGAACCTGATATTTATCTTTCTCTTGTTTGTTTGCGTTTGATTAGAGACAATTTTATAGATTTTGGACAAAGATCATGTCTTCAGCATTGTGAAATCAAACGAGATGATATATTAAAGCATGTTTGGAAACGTCGTTTTATTATATTGATGTTACTGCTGGCTGGAAATGTTAAGCCAAACCCAGGACCCGAGCCTGAATGTTTATACACACCAGGAGTTTTCGCTAGTAAATCGGGCTTGAAATTTTTACATTTAAATATCCGTAGTCTAGTGCCAAAGATAGATTTTGTTAGGATATGGGCAAATTCGACAAATGCAGACATTTTTGTTCTATCAGAAACGTGGCTAAAAAAATCTGTTAGTGATAATGATATTGCGATTAGGGGATACAATGTATTTCGTGCGGATAGGAAGAGTAAGGGAGGAGGTGTGGTTATTTACGTGAAGTCTAAGTATCATACCACTCTATTGAAGACTATGAGTATCGCAAAATGTTTTGAATTGCTGGCTATTGATCTGAAATTAGGAACTACCAGTTTGATTGTTGCTTGTTGTTATAGGCCGCCGTCAGCTCTTAAAGAAACATTATCAACACTCTCAGCTGTGCTGACAGAGATTGTAAATCACAAAGAAATAATTTTGCTTGGTGATTTAAATTGGGACTGGATGAAAGATGATTCAAAGGACTTAAAGGCTTACTGTGATTCTGTTAATTTAACACAAGTAGTAAATTCTCCAACTCGCCCAAACACAAAAAATCTAAATAAATCCACGTTAATTGATATTATTTTAGTAAACCGACCTGATAAATATACAGAGGTTGGTATTTTCCCAAATGACATAAGTGATCACTGTGCTATTGGGATAATTAGAAACTGTAAACCTGTAAAAACACCTTCAAGAATAGTGGAGAAACGACACTTTAAGACCTTTGACCAACAAGCTTTCATTCATGATATGTATCATTGTGATTGGGATAGAATATCATTCATTCCTGATGTTGATTTGGCATGGACTTATTTTAAGGGTTTATTTATGGGAGTTTTAAATAAACATGCACCTCTAAGGAGGTTCAAGGTTAAAGGGAGGGATAACCCTTGGTTTTCTGATGCATTATCCTCTCTGCTACATGAGAGGGACCTGGCCTGGGCTAGGGCAAGGAAATCTGGCTTAGCAAACGATTGGTCCAGCTTCCGATGCCTAAGAAACAAATGTATAGCACAGATACGTAAAGCTAAAGCACAGTTTTATCTAGAAGAGACAACCAGAAATTTGCATAATCCAGCAAAATTTTGGAAAGCTATTAAATACTTAAAATCTAACTCCTCATCATCAAGTTTACCAAAGCAAATAAGTGTTGATTCGAGACAAATCACAGATAAAAAAGAGATAGTGGACTCCTTTAATCAGCACTTTGCCTCTGCTGGGCATCTTTTCAAGTCAATGCCAGATCAACCCTTAGACACAGAGGTCCTGAATGTTAGAAATATTAACACTTTCTCTTTTAAGCCAATTACAAGGAAAATAGTCCTGTCAAAATTGAAATGTGTAAACTGTAGAAAGTCAGCTGGACCGGATGGGCTTGATCCATCTCTCCTGAAGCTTGCAGCTGATATTATTGCCAAACCACTCGCTCAGATTTTTAATTTGTCTTTGGAACAAAATGTTATTCCTGAATCCTGGAAAGTAGCACATGTGATACCTCTTTTTAAAAGTGGGGACACCACACTATTGGACAATTATCGCCCTATATCTAAATTATCAGTACTGGCTAAGATATTTGAGGAATTAGTAAGTGAACAATTAAAAGAGTTTTTAACCTGTAATTGTATCCTCACCCCTTTTCAGTCAGGCTTCAGAAAGGGGCACAGCACTGTCACGGCAGCCACTAAAGTAATTGATGACATTGTGTCTGCCATTGATTGCAAAAACTCAAGCGCAGGACTGTTTATTGACCTTTCTAAGGCTTTTGATACAGTGGATCACAGCATTCTTTTAAAATGTTTAGGTAAAATTGGGGTGTCCTCACATGCGGTAAGTTGGTTTAAAAATTATCTTACAGGGAGATTTCAATGTATTACATGTGATGGTATTACATCAGGGAAGGCTGCAATTACAATCGGTGTTCCACAAGGCTCCATCTTAGGGCCACTTTTGTTTACCGTCTACATAAATTCTATCTCTGAACGTGTAAATGCAAATGTACACCTTTATGCGGATGACACCATCATCTATTGCACTGCACCCTCTCCATGTGAGGCTTTAATAAAACTGCAGGAGGCTTTCACAGTCTTGCAAGAAAATTTAAGGAAATTAAAGTTAGTGCTTAATGCTAAAAAAACCAAATACATGTTGTTTACGCACTCAAAGTTCAAAGTAAAATCACTACCTCCAATTGTAACCGCACAGGGACAGGAAATAGAGAAGGTGTCATGCTACACATATCTAGGTTTTTTATTGGATGAAAATATCTCTTTTAATCCTCATGTCATGCATGTGGTAAAGAAACTTAGAGTAAAGCTAGGTTTCTTTTTTCGAAATAAGGCTTGTTTTAATTTGAAAGCTAGAAAAGAACTTGTAGCAGCCACATTTTTATCTGTTCTGGATTATGGCGACATTCTCTATATGCATGCCTCAAAGTCTGTATTGCGTTCACTTGATTCTGTCTACCATTCAGCACTACGATTTATAACAAAAGCTGATTATAGTACACATCACTGCAATTTGTACAGCTTATCTGGTTGGTTACCACTGTCTAAACGCAGAAAACGCAATTGGTTGATTTTTATTTATAAAGCAATTACTGGATTATTACCATCATATTTATCCGTTTTTTCATTGGCAACAAACAATAGATATAACCTCAGGTCAAACAATAGCATACTTTTTAATGTGCCTACTGTTCATTCCGAATTTGGTAAAACAGCATACCGTTACAATGCTCCATCAACCTGGAACGCACTACAGAAAAATCTGAAACTAAACATGTTTATTTCCATCTCTGATTTTAAGTCGTATCTGGCAGACATTCAGCATCATACATGTGAATGTGTCTAGACTTTTTGTTGTGTACAGCCTGAATATTCTCACTTGTAAATTGTATTTATGTTTTATGTTGTGTCCATCACTGTTTTTATGTTTTTATGTGTCTTTTTTTTTTAACTATGTGCTGCCTTTTCTTGGCCAGGGCTCACTTGAAAAAGAGACTACTGTCTCAATGTGACTACCCTGGTAAAACAAAGGAGAAATAAAATAAAAAATAAAAATAATAATGAATGTCATCTGCTGCAGTCCGACACATAAGGGTACCTGGTAAACCTTTGACCTCTGCCCCGTGAACCCATCCCAAAGAATGACAGTCCCCTCGTAGTCACTGCTCGCCAACAGATTTTTGTGGTAGCTACTCCAGCTGATACAGCTGGAAAGAGACGAGACAGAGGAAATTATGCCACTGCATAATCCAACATTCAGGCCAACCGCTGATTTCAGACACTCTTTATACCTAATTTTAGAGTTGCATGTCATCTCGTTGACAGGATAATGAATGTCCACAGCATCCTGGATCACAGTGCCGTATTCAAACACTTTAATTTTCTTAGTGACACCAGCAATGGCAAAGTAATCACAGTCACGGTCAAACTCGATGCTGCAAAAGAGGGGAAAAGAGAGGAGACGGAACAAGTGTTAGCACAGCGAGTGCATGCTCATTATCTGCTCTACTTCCACTCAAACACGGACACTGAAAGAGACGAGAGCCGTAACGCATCCAAACAGACTCCCGTGATCAGATACAAGGATGTCTGAAAAAAATGTTGGCGTGATGAAAGCAGAGCAATGTGCTTTGGCTAGTTGTAATATTGCATAAAATATGGAAATTACGGTTGGTTTGAGCCAATGATTAACACATTTCGCTGGACGATAAGCTGGCCAAGAAATTATTGCGATAAACGATAATATTGCCGTTCTGAGACCATTTTCATCTAAAATAATGATAATGACATAATGCAGGTACATTCTTTCAAAGATCAATAAACTTTTATTTCTAAAGACTATTTAACACTGAAAACAGAAAACATTTTAAATATCCACAATAAATGAAGAAAACAACCAAAAACAATAAAAAATGGATGAAAACTGCAACAGAAGAGGTGCATATTAGTACAGTTCACAAAACACACTGTTCAGTCATTGTTTTGTTTTTTTAACACTCCAGAAATTTACTTCAGCGATATATAACTTAATTATTAACAATTTAGGATACAGTATTTAAAAAAAAAAGTTATATCTTGTAATCATGCACAAACTGAACTTGACATCTCTGAGGAAAGCTAGATTTTGATTCAGACATTGATGACGTTTTTCATTGTTTTGGCAAAAAAAGGGAGAATGTGTATTGCTATCTCTACAGGAACTTATGTGCCTTTTTAGCACACAAAGATTGAACCGAAAAATTAACTTGCATTTATCAAACTGCCAACTTCAGTGTAGCTTTAAGCCTCGTTTATACTCGTCGCGTCCGCACGAGCGTGAGGGTGCGCACGGCAAAAATGACGTCAACGCGGAGTGCGCGAGACCCCATTTCACGACCAAATTTTGTAACTTCGTGTGCGGCTCCGCATCAGAAAAAAACATGAGTTCCAGACAAATCTGGCCGAGCATGATGTCTCATCACACACACACACACATACACATACACATACACATACATATACATATATATATATATATATATATATATATATATATATATATAGAAAAAAAGATATTGCGAAATATTACAATTTAAAATAACTTTCAACTTTTCTATTACATTTTAAAATGTAATTCATACATTTTACTGCTGCACAATATTTTTGTGAAAACACCAATCTTTCATTGTTTTAATTTTTCATCATACATATTTAAATCAAGTTGATTTGGTGATTTGAAAATGTATTTGTTAACATTAGTTGTGCACTTTGAACTAAAATGAACAGCTGTATTTTTATTAACATTAACCAAGATCAGCAAATACAGTAACAAATATATTTCTCATGTTATTAACAAATGAATACTTATTGTAAATTACCAATTGTGAAAAAAAAATTTTTTATTATAAATAAATAGCCTGAATCTTGTCTCAGACACATACAGCTTGACATGTAATCCAATTTACCCCCCAAACAAGTTTAATTAATCTTAAAGTAATTTATAAACAGCCTGAACAAAACCTAAACGGCCTCAGTTGATCAGTCAGAGTAGTTTTAAAATTATATCTGATTCACCACAAGCTATTCCTTTCAAATACAAATAAGCTGATAACTGTTGAGGTGTAGTGTTGTACTTCAGGTCCAGAATACTGCAATAAGTGTAATTAATAACAGAGTTGTGAGAATGCATGGTTAAAAATAAGCATTGGGATGTTTTGAAATAAATAGTACTTGAAGAAACAGGGATGGAGGTAATAAACTGGATATACAGTAAAGCACACAATTTCAGCTTTTGTAAAATGGATATTCTTCAAAATGCTCACAGTCAGTATCTGTGATGTTATTCAGTTATACAATACTACCCTCTGCTGGTTACTCCAAAAAAAGGAAACCAACAAAGATTAGTCCAACAACATGCAGTTAAATTAGAGGATTATTCCCCTTCAAAATGAACATTTCCTGATAGTTTCCTCACCTCCATCTCATTCCAGATGTTCATATCTTTTTATTTCTTCCATCGGAAATTATTTTTTGGAGGATTATTCCAGGATTTTTCTCCACATAATGGACTTCAATGATTGACAAACAGATGAAGGTGCAAATCAATGCAGTTTCAGAGGAAGAGCTGCAGAGACTCAGAGGAGTAGAGTCTGATCTAGTGACACATTTGGTAATTTCCGTAAAAATATATATAAATAAACCTTTCAAAAGACAGCTGAAAACTCATCTCTTCCACTCCCAACACCTATTCACTCCCTATTCTAGCTTATGCTACTTATAGCTTAAGCAATGCCCAAAACTTAGCATATCAGGCACTTTTTGGCCTCTTCATGATGGATCTTTTCCTGTATTCCAAGCTGTAAGTCGCTTTGAATAAAAGCATATGCTAAATGAATAAATGTAAAATAAAACATTAATACACTTTTAACCTCAGATGCTCAACCTCGGTGTTGTTCTTCTTGGTGCATGACATTATCACGTTGGAAAGGCCACATGACGCAGGAGGAAGTGCCGTTAAACTCCTTCTCATGTTCTCCTTCATCTTTAAAATTGTCCGCCATCGTTGTTTCACCTTTAGTTGTGTAAAGAGCGTTTGATTTAGTCTTTGCGCGTTCTTTTTAACACTGGGTCGGTACTTCCTCCTGCATCATGTGACCTTTCAGATGTGATGATGTCATACGCCGAAGTTGAGCATTTGAGGTTAAAAGTGTATACATGTGTATTTGTGTTGTAAATGCCTGATAATCAGACTTTATTCCTCTGGTATCATCAGAGCCTCTGAAGCTCTTCCTCATTGATTTGGACCTTCAGCCATTGGTTCCCATTGAAGTCCATTATGAGGAGAAAAATAACTTTTTCCACCAAAAATGTATTCCCGATTGAAGAAAGAAAGACACATTGTGGACGAGATGGGGGAGAGTAAGTATCAGGTAGTACCAATTTTCATTTTGAAGTGACCTAATCCTTTAACAACTTCAATGAAGTTTTGGCGACCTTACCTGGACACGATACTGGAGCCATTATAGAGGTCACTAGCGTAAGAGAGCGTGGCCAAAGGCCTCACAGAGTTGTATCGGGTAAATTTTGATAGACACTCCATGAAATCATCCAGCTGGTTAACAGTCCTGCTGTCATCTATTAACAAGAAAAGCGACTGTGTAAAATATAAAAACAGAATTATAAAACCGTATATATTGCTTTGACTCAACCCACCTGTTATTCGGGACATCCGATTGGAGAAATAACACTGCTCTAGATCCTCAAAGTGTGCCGTCAGTCTCTTCCGCCGTGATGCCAGAGTGCTGTTGTACCATGTCTGTCTTTTACCCTAAAAATAATAATAATAATAATAATAATGTTTATTTTTTATAGTGTCTTTCAAGAACCCAAGGTCGCTTTACAATGGAGTACAATAGTACAATCAGTTACAAATGACAGTCAGCCTGTTCATTATAACAAACAAACAAGCAGGTACAACAAACATCCTCAGATAGAGAACAACAACAACGAAGTAGCATAACATAAACGCAATAAACTGTGAATATTAGGGGTGTGAGCCTACACTGGTCTCACAGTTCAGTTCGATTACGATTATCATGCCATCGATTGGGTTTAATTCGATATCCCGATGCAATGACGATTCACTGCATCCTCATGTATACAATTTTGTCAGTCATTTATATGAACTGAACCTTTAATTTTACCTGTTTAGCCCTTAAATGCATGACTGTTTCGCCAAACACTCTTACATATTCGGGTCGTTGGCGACCCAGATCTATATTTAACATGGATAGACCTCTACCTGTCGTGATAATATATAAAACTTCTGATGTTAGACTAACACTTACAGAAAAATAAAATAAAGCATATTTCGTTCCCTTTTGGAGCTTGAAGGATTCAGTTTGAGCAGATGTTTAATACCATCATCATCTGTCCTCATCAGAGCTCGTTTACCAGTATATTCAGCATCTGCCTCATATTCGCGATCTCGAGCATATTCTCCAAACTCATTATCAACGTCTTCAAAATCAATATTTTGATTCCTGACAGCTTCTTGACCACATCCATCATCAAGAGACAGTGACACTAACATTTGATTGTGTTTAGGACTTGCTCTCTGCTGTAAATCACTGAGACATTTCAAGTTTTGCAGATTATAATTATTGTTTTGTTTTCTGTCAGAGGTAACTGAGTGAAACGTCTCTTCATCATTGCATATCAGACATTGCCACCTTGTGGAATAAAGGTGAATTGCGCCCTATTTTGTCATTATAGATTAATTTATCATTGTGCAAAAAATATATACGTACAATCCTACACACCTCGGGTCGTTAGCGACCCTATACAATTTTGACAAAAAACTAGTGAAAAAACAGGCATTCAATTATAATTATATAATTTTTTTCTTGTTATATTGTTTAAAATGGATTGATTGAGGAATGCTAAGAAGGTTGATGTCTAACTTTAAAAAATGAATGAGTAGCAGGGTAGTGAATGACGTCTCGGGTCACTAACGACCCGAGGTATGCATTTAAGGGTTAAAGAAAACACGCTTCTCGAATGTATTTAATAAAACTCAAGTCTGGGCACATAAGGGTGCTTTCACACCTGCCTCATTTAGTTCGGTTGAATCGTACTAGAGTTTGTTTCCCTCTTTGGTGCGGTTCGTTTGGTCAGGTGTGAAAGCAGCAATCGCACTCGGGTGCGCACCAAAAGCGGACCAAAACAAGTGTACCGAGACCTCCTTGAAGGGTTAGAGTTAGGGTTACACTCTTCACCTTCTTGAAGAATTAGTCTCGGTATGCTTTCAAACGAACTCTGGAATGGTTTGTTTGTGGTGAGAATGTGATTCGACCTCGAACAGAAACAAATGCAAAAGTACTGATCATTTTTGGACTAAACCAGCTGCTGTAGTTAGCTGTGCTGACATTATGTGCATTATTACCTGATCAGAGGTGGACAAAGTACACAACTTCATTACTTGAGTAAAAGTAAAAGTACTGCTGGCCAAATATTACTCCGTTACAAGTGAAAGTTGTAAAAAATTATTTTTACTAAAGTAAAAGTACAGAAGTATTTCTTTTCAAAAGTACTTAAGTATTAAAAAATAAATTTCCTGTTTTATGTAAGTGCATTATTTTATTATTGTTGTATAAATGCACATTATGCCATCATGGTTTAAGCCAGTCAGTGACGCTCCATCTGACACACTAGCATACAACTAACTTAAACTCATTTACATACTTGTAGAAAAGTTACAAAGCTCTTTATAAAGCTGCTGTCACTTTAAGACCGAATGCACGGATCCAATACACTAGTGTTGTAGTACTCGAGATCGGTCTTGGTCTCGAGACCATTTTTTAAAGGTCTTGGTCTCGTCTCGGTACCGACCGCATTTTTACTCGGTCTCGTCTCGGGCGAAGATGACTCGGGATTTTGTCTCAAGACCGGTCAAGACCACAGCTGAAGGCATATAAAGAGCAGAGAACTCCACCCTGCGTGCACTCTCTCTGTCTTCAAAATAAGCACATAAGCTCTCTCTCATACTTCACATATTAATCTAAATCAAAAGTTCAGAAAACCGAATCCATGTTGAACGTTGCCCGTTCGGACAACTGTTTTGAAGTACTGCTCGGTGTGAATTGCAGTCAAAAAACGTTTGACCAGCTAAACAGCTGACATACATCATACAATAAATAAACAGGAAACAATTTCTATCCAGTTATGAAGTGTTTTCTGTGTGACAAACCTTCCGCAATGTTCTAACAGCCGTGATTCACACACAACAGGTCTGCTAATGTCCGATTCACGACCAAATGACTCATTTGAATTGAATCATTTTAACAACGGTAATAAGAACTGATCTGTTCAACCTCTGGTTGTTTTTTTTTGACGTGAACTCCGTTGAATCTGCATATAGTGCGGGAACTGAAGATCGGATTTACATCCGTTTTGCAGAGGGCACATTTCTGTGTCCAAGTGTTAATAAATCATACGTTTTGATAAATCATAGCTTTGATTTACACACAGCACGTGTCTCTTCTCCAGCTCGTGCTTACCGGGTTGTTCATAAAAGCCGAAATTTCATGGTCATGGTCTATTACTGAACCGAATCGTCCTCGTCTGAGACGATTAATTTCAACACCCCTAGTGAATATCAGCATTACTTCAAGAGATTTATGAAATAGCTATAACAGGAACAATTCACGAAAAAAAAAAAACTAAAAGGTTACCTGTGAGCTTCCGCCAAAAGGAGGCTGGATGTATTCTGTGGGGTCTATTATGCTACTGCTGTTGACAGAAAGGGAAAATTAATGAATAAATGTCAGCTTGGCATCTCACGTGTGTGGAAAGGCCATTCATTTCTTAATTGTTAAAGGGTTACTTCAGCAATTTAGCTTTGTATCAGTAGAAACCTGGGAGTATATTCGATTGATCGTGCTTCTGGGCTTTGTTCTTTCATCCCCATGAGACAAAAAAAGTATTTTCTCAGTCTAGAATGCACCAAATTCAAAAATAATTTCACATTTCTACTACATTAATGATCCAGTTTAAATACAAAGCTTAATGCTAAATCATTGAAGTAACCATTTAGGGTGTGTTCACACTTGTCATGTTTTGTTGGATTAAAACGAACCCTGGTGCGTTTGCTCAGTTAGTGCGGTTCATTTGAACACATGTGAACGCTGCCATCCGAACCCTGGTGCGGACCAAACAAGCGGACCGAGAGCGCTATAAAGATGGGTCTCGGTCCGCTTCAAATGAACTCTGGTGTGGTTCGATTGATATATGAACGCAACACGGACCAAAGACATGTAAACGACCCAAAAACAGGACGTAATGTCACAAGATGCGGCGCATAGTCAGCTGATTTGACGACGCGGAAAGATCGATCGGTGTATCCAAAATGAGTAACGTTAACGTTAGAGGGCAAACGTGGAGCAATGAGGAGGTAAGTGCCTCATCAACATTTGGTCCGAGCATGTCTCAAAAATGCTAGAAAAAACGCACAAAAAGCACACCTGGCCCTTCTCATCAATGGACCTGTGTTGCCCATTATTAGCCGGTACAGACGATGTGCCATTTCTTTTGCAGCAGATCTTCGTTTCTGCATCCAACGGAGGAAATCCTGCTGCTGTTTTGAATGTTTTGAACATTTTATGAGCTCTTCGTAAGTTCTCAGCGGGTAAAAATAATGCCATATGTACACGCATAAAATGATGGCGTTTAATCCGCACACAGCGTTGGTTTAAATGTTCGGTAAGCAGCTCCTACGTCATATAAGCCGACCAATCAGGTTGTGAACATCTCCCTGAGCCTTTGGTTCGGTAACTTAATGTTCGCTGTTAAAAATGGCAGTGTGAACGCTAAGCGGACCAGGACTATATGTTTTGTTTTTGTTTTTTGGTCCGGACCAAACAAACCGAACTACAAGTGTGAACTTGTGGAGGAAAAAAATATGGATCAATATGAAATGCAGTGAGGTCTTACCTGGGTGCAGGTGAGGGAGCTTCAAACTGGGGTACAGTACTGTCCAAGTTGGGGTCCATGTCACTCACAGGTGAGTATACACCGCTCATTTCCTTTAAATAAAAATCATACGCATTAGAGGTTCAAAATGTGAAGGTCGGTGACACTTTCATTCAGCAAAGACACATTAAACTGATCACAGGTGACAGTAAAGACAATGATATTACAATAGATAAACGCGGTCGCATTGGACTTTCTATTCATCAAAGAAATCGTATATCCAAATTTCCACAAAATGATACAGACGATCCTGGTTATCCATAGTAAACTGACCTCAACTCGTTTGATATCCTCTTCCAAAAAGTTCAGTTCTTTTTGTAGCTGCTCCAGTTGCTGTTGAAGTAAAGACAGAGAGACTTTATGAGTTAATGGCATCATAGCTGTCAACTTTGCATTATTCAACATTTTAAACACAGATGTGGAGGCTAAACCTCTCTTTTATTTCTTCTGGCTTCTTTCAGGAACTCCATTAAGATCTGGCGCTGAGCAGCTTGTGATTCCTGTGGACAGAGATCAGTGAAAAATCAGCAAAAGAACAACTTCAGGAGTCACACATCACAAGAACAAATCTTTTAAGCATTATATTATGTAATAACGCTTGTTCGTGCTGATTTAGATTTCATAAAGGTTATTATAAATGTATCACATAACTAATATTTGACAGATCTTATTTACTATGACCGATGTTTTCACTTAAAAACCCATTTTATCACTATTGTAATATTTTTAGCATCACAGTGCCCTAACTAGACGCACAGCCAATCAGAACAGGTGTGGGCGGGCTCTCACGGCACTAGAGATTAATCTTGACAGCACTTGGAAGGAAATGAATCAAACTCACAAATATTGCACCATTTAAACATTACTAAAAACAATCTATCATAGAATATACTTTTTGAATATAATGCAAATAAATCACAATCACGTTCTTGTATTTAATTTCAAGTAGGTGTTTAACTGTACACAAAACTGCCGGATCGGTTTGTACCTCGGGGAAAGAGAGAAATAAATATAAAATTGCTTATTTATTTATATCAATCAATGTTTACTGAAACAAATTGTGTCTGTACCTAAATTAATTCAATTATAACAAAAAATTTCATAAAGATAATGCTGTAAACTATAGGGGGCCTGTACTCGCACATTACTATAATATTAAAGATAACAACAGAACCCCAACTTGACCCTAAATTCAGCTGCTATTATTTATTTATAGACAGTGTTGGGTAAGTTACTCTAATAAAAGTAATGAATTACTAGTTACTAATTACATCTTCAATAGTGTAATTAGATTGCTGTACAAATGACTCTCCAAAAAGTATTTAATTACTAATTACGTTTTAATTACTTTCTAAATCAACCCTCGAGTTAAGCAATTCAAGGTTAGACACGAAACGGCTCTTAATTCATTCAAATACATAATATAAAACTACAAAAAATTACTCTTATTAACTTACCAAAGTATTACAAATGTGAGAAGGATACATAAAAACATGTTAGACTTTAAATGTTGATGTTAAGTCCACTATTGAATTATGTATAATTATATTTAGTATTTAGTTAAATTACATCAGAAGTAACTGTAATTAAATTACAGAAAAAATAAGAGTAATCCCTTACTTTACTTTTTTCAAGGGAAACGTAATTAAATAACAGTAACTAATTACTTAGTAACTAGTTACACCCAACACTGTTTATAGATATAATAATCAACACTCAAATAACACATTGTGTGCAAACATGTAAACTTCACATAAGGCAGTTTTTGCATTAACTCCTAAATCTAATTATAAAATTATGTCATTCCAATTCGCTGATATAATAATTTATACTCAGTATTACACTGATTACACCACATATGATGCGTTTCAGTGAGTTGTGACGTATCCTCAACACACCTTCAGATGTTCATTCATGTTTATTCTCTGACTATGATGAGATGATCGCGCTCACTCGCATATACAGTGATCGGTCACATTAGGTCAAAACTAAATTTATCGTTTGAATTTTGTGATTAAAAAAATGGACAGAATGTTCATTGTGACTTTCGACTTATGTTTACATTTTAATTATTTGAGTTTTTTTCCATGGTCGTGTTGATATTTTGCCTTTATAACTGAGGGGATTATATTCAAAGGAAGTTTAAGTTTAAAATAAGTAGGGTTGGGAATCGTGAGAAATTTTCCGGTTCCGGTTCCGGTTCCGATTCCGCCTAACGATTCCGGTTCCGATTCCGGTTCCATTAAAATTATTAAACAAATAGTGGTAAAGGAAAAAGGCAAAATACGCAACTTTAAACAATCCTTTTTTGTGTTTATTACTTGCTCTCAAATGAATTTACAGGTTGGCAATGTCAAAAAAAAAAGTCCTGTACTATACATATATTACAGGATTAATCGAGCCATATGGAATTTATGGAAATTAAAATAAACATGTTCTAATTTGCACCTCTGAAATTGTCTTATTACATTTTCTCTCTCTGTTTTAGGGATGTTAACCGATGACCGTTTGACCGATGGTTGACCGTATCAACGTTAACTGATCAAAGTTGTCGGTTAAAAAAAAAAGTGATCTAAATTAGGCTATTATAGACAGTGGACTAAACGCTACTACAGTTAGCCGTCTCATTACAAAATCTTTTTGTGTGAAGTGAACAAATCCCTCACACTCAATTTTTCATAACTTTCCTGTTTGTACTTAATAAACCAATAAAAACATTTGGGGCGAGGTCGCAGCGTTTGCGCGCTCACAAGGTTTGCAAAGAGTAAACAGGCTAAAACACTCGAGGTTAGAGCCAGAGCAGACGACAGTATGAAGCGTCATTCCGCATAAGATGGGCTTACATTTGGAAATATAATATCTATATTTCAGTGGTAACACATAAGGTGTTGATCGTCTTTCTTTATTATTGTTAGCACTAACTTACCTCGAACTAAAGCGGCGTCTCTTCAGAGCTGTCATTTTCTTAAATGAGCCGCGGCAATGTTTCAAATGAGCTCATAACGCTAGACAAATGCTTTTATTTTCAACGCGATCACCTTGTACCCAAACCATTTCGAAACTAATGAGCCATGGTCCTCGGATTACAAACAAGCTCCTTGGCGCCGCGTTTGTGGGACTCGCGCTGTGGGGGATTTAAAAAAAGTGACGTGAGGGGAAAGGAGGCGGCAGCGCTAAGACAGTGTGTGTGTGAGAGAGAGAGAGAGCGGGAGTGCGGCTCGCGGCTATGCTCCCAGCGCTGCGCACACACTTTGCACCAGAACCGTTTTCGGAACCGACACTCAGGAATTTCGCGCGGTTCCGGTATTTTTCAAAAATCAGTATCGGTTCTGCATAAGAACCGGTTCTCGGTTCCCAACCCTAAAAATAAGTAATATTTTATTCTCCTGGTCCTTATTTTAATGGGTCAAAAATAGGGACGTAATGATACACTTCGGTATATATCACGATACTGAACTCACAAAATTACATGCATCCCGATATTTTAAGCCAACATGAGTTTTTTTTTTTTTTTACTTATTATTAAAATAATATTATTATTATTATTTGTGTATTATTGGGACCCACAAATATTCCACCATTGCATCATTATACATTATTTTCAACAATAATAAACCGTAAACTATAATTTTTTTTCCCCCTCAGTCATTACTCCTTTCTCGATGCTCATAGTGTCCTGCCTCTCCCGCTATTAATACACTATACATATAAGAATAAACCATCTAAAATGCTTTGAACAATCATACTACTAAAACTAAATGTGATCTGGTGATCTAAATGCTGTTTGTGCTTTGACTTTGAGGTAGGGCTGGGCGATATGGCCCCCAAAAAAAATCCCCGATTTTTTTCACCAAAAATTCGATTTACGATTTAAAACGATTTTTTCCCCCTCTTAAAATCAAACTGCAGATGACAAAGAAATTGTTCAAAACAAGTTTTAACTTTATTTTGTTTAGGTTAAATTAAATATTTGCAGCTTGGTAGAAGTGCCTACCTGGGGTGCCAAACTTTCAGCATGTGAATAACCCCGACTATTCCACAGTATAAATGGGCACCATATCTTTTGCAATATACAGTATACATATCAAAGGTTTATGAATTGATATGCAGATAAAATTAACTTTTATTAACAACAGTAATGTGCAAAAAAAGTATAGGGAAAATTTAAATGTTATGCTCTTATTAAATATAGATTAGCATTGTTTTTCAATAGTCTCACACTGAACTGATCGACAGCTTCAGTGATTATTAAAGGAGCTCTTTACTTTACTGTAATTTAGTCACAATTTGAAGAAAAGTTTAGTTTTTCCTGAGACTGTGACTTCGTACTTTCCATACATTAGGGAGTGAAAATCGCTAATAAATCAATAAGTGCTCTTCTGCTGGTTATAGTGGTGGGTGGGCACTGCATATCTTTTTTTAAAATAAAAATAATACAAAATGGATTACACATTTTTTTTTAAATAAACTAAAAAAAACATTCCACTATTTCTTTCACAAGACCCCCTTTAAACTTTTAGTTTTACAAACCATCACATTAAAAATAACATTACAATCGGATATTTAGAGCTTTGAAGTGCTGGAAATAAGTGTGAAGCTCTTGAAAACCATTGGAAAGTGCTGGAATTTCAATCTCAAAAGGTTGTACGAATCCTGAGATAAATAATGACAACAACAACAATAAATCCATGTGGTTTTACTACAGTAAATCATGGTGAATGTTGGTGATTTGTGAGAGAAACCCCTGACCTTCGCTCAGCTCTGTTTGATCTGATATCTGTGGTTTATAACAGAATTGTGCGCCGACTAGTGCTGCAACGACGCGTCGACGTCATCGATGACGTCGACTACGGAAATACGTCGACGTTCGTGAAATGCGTCGACGCGTCGTGTCAGACGTTCATCTCGCGTAATGTTGGCTTCTGCTCCTGGTTCTATCACAAAAACCTAGACCGCAAATATCAAAAGTATGGGAATACTTTAAACAGAGGCCAAACAGTGTTTCCCACACATAGACTAATTTGTGGCGGACTGCCACATAATCAATAACGGCCGCCACATTCGTCATTCATTCATTTTTACGCTATTTAAAAGACGCACGCATATTCGTTTAGCTGCATTTCCTTAACTTCTCTCTCCGCACTTTTGCGCGTCTACTCACTCACACACACACGCGTTGCATTCGACCGTAAAACAAGTTTTATTGCATTTTGGCGCATTTAGTATGACATAGCTTTTAAAACCAGAGCAGTTGAATAACAGAGTTGCGACACGCCTTCATCACGCGGCAGCGCGCGGTCATGGCGCTCATATAATTCTAAACAAACCAGCGCGGTGTCAATCAATACAGACCAGTGTTTCCCAACCGGGATCCCGAGCAAAAGTTGCGGGGACGCACTTACACTTCGGTTCATCTCGCATCTGATGACGCATCTTTAATATGGGTTGTAACTTGAAAATAATGCTGTATGTATGTTTCTGTCGATGGATACACGTGCTGACTCCTCAGGTATACACTACAACAACAGCGATAATAAAAGAAAAACGTGGGCAAAACGGTCTCTCTTTGTAAACTTTATAAAACGCATGCGAGTGCTGCTGTACGTCCGAATATGAGCAGTCATTTTCACCGTCATCACCCCCGTGTAACCAGGAGACGCGAATGAGAAGATCTGTCTTTGTGCACTCGTCCCAAAGCGCGCAAATATTGAGTTATCTTTCAAATCCTGTGCTTAAACGGACAAACTCACAAAAAGTATGTCAAAATGTCATAGCCTACTCTATGCCTTAAGTGAACTTTATACAGAAAATACGACGACTATCCGTTGGTCTTAAAGGGGCAGTAGCATTCACTGCTGTCTGTTTAATGTCAAACAGAAGATAAAGACATCACTCACTGCTCCTGACTGAATAGCTTTTGTAAGTTTAATAAGGATTATTTTTTAATTTTAAACAGTTAAATGTGTGGTTATTTTACTTTTGATTACTTAATTCCATTTCTCTACCTAAAAACTAATGTTAGACCTACCTGAAAATCCTGAAAAGCATTGTTTATTTTATTCTCATCTTTGCTCAATAGTATTTATTTGTGCTGCTGCTTCTATTTAAGTTATCTGTTCTTATTTTCTTTATTTTCATTTGACAGTAGTCCTTTTTCCCCTGAACATAGCAAATACCGAACTGTACTGAAACGTGAACCTAAAACCGTGATACAAAGCGAACTGTGAGCTGTCTGTACTGTTACACCTCTAGCGTAACTTATACGAGGGGGTGCCACAGAATTTTGAAAAATTTCAAAGGGTAAAAAAATTAATCGTTAGATTAGTCGACTAATCGAAAAAATAATCGTTAGATTAGTCGACAGAAAAAATAATCGTTAGTTGCAGCTCTAGCGCCGACCGCTTCCACTAGATCACAGTAGCGATGGTGTGTTGATTTAAACGGTCTCTCACTGGATCACCAGCGCTGTGTATCGTGTCTGTCACGAGATTGGCCCGTGTGTGAGCTCGCGCTGCGTTCGTGTCAGCGCAGCTTTAAATGAGTATAGCGCCTAGCGCGGTTCCGTTCAGACTTCAAACACACTTTGCAGCGGGTATTGTTAATTGTTCTGTGAAAAACTGAACCAATTACGAATGACACTGTATGTTGACGATATCCTTGTTGTTTGTGTACCTCTGTGGCAAACGCGCGCGGGGAGTGCTGAGCCATTACGGGAGCCTAGAGGGGAGCGTCGGCGGATTTTAAAGAGAAAACCGATTTTCATTCACAAAAATCGTCGTAAACTAAAAACTCGAATTAATCCATAAAATCGATTTATCGCCCAGCCCTACTTTGAGGTGTGCGCTTCCGATGATCAATGCAATCCGTCACAGCTCTAATCGCAAGAAATCGTGTCAACATGGCCGCTCGTCTCAAACTGTAAATGTTTAACTTTAGCTCATCCAGGAACTTAATTCTGCCTTTACTCTCTCGTGTTGTTTCTGCGATCATCTGGCGGTCCGTGTTTACTACATTATGAGTAAATCTGTTCATCATAAGCCATCGCTCGAGTCTCCAGAAGACTGGATCGGATTAGACACTCCATTAGTTATTTTTACGATGTCTTTATGACATTTGTTTGGATCTTTTAAGTTTGAGAGGAATAATGGACTTCAAATGGACGGAGGGACAGAAATCCCTCAGGTTTCAGAAAGAATATCTTCATTCGTGTTCGGGAGTGAAACGAAAACGACCTGATGGTGAGTTTATGATGACTGAGTTTACATTTGTGGTACATTTGTAAATGTGTGTTTGGGTGAATTATACCTTATAAACAGGCCGACTACAGTAAGCTGAGCCTGGGATAAAACACCTCTATATCACGAATCATATCGTTTCCATCAACGATACATATCGTCACATTTTTTATATCGTTACAACTATTATCGATGAAATACTTATAACGTGAAACAGTTTTCAGCCATTTTGTCCAGCCCTAAGCAGCACTCATTTGAATAAAAAACGCTAATATAAAATGGCTATTCCCAGTGTGTCTGAAGAACCCAATAAGTGTTAAAACAGTAATATTATCTGGAAAAAGTATACCAACCGCCTCCAGTTGTTTCTTTTTTTGCAACAGGTACTCTAATATGTAGTTGACATTGGCTAAATCCATATTCTCTTGATCTGCGCCAAGGACGTCTTGGAAAACCTGCCATTTTGTTCCATTCTATGAACAGCATATGAAACAAACAATAAGACGTAATTTAATGTGCTACAAACCATCTGCAAGTGTCAATCAAATGTGTTTAAGTTGTATAATGAGTGGAAGCCAATGGTGTGCTTACAGGATGATCCCGTTTCAGACGCTTCTCCTCAGATCTCTGTTTTTGTTTAAGGATAAGTTCATTCACTGGAAAACAATTAGAGAATCACATCATCTAAGCAATTAGACAGTTTTAGAATAATGATATCAAATTCGACAAGTATGCACAAAACCACTGACATGCATTAGCATACACATACCTAAGAAGTTGGGGTAAAGTTGATCCACATTGTCAATGATATAATTACATTTCGGGCATCTGTTGCTGTCCTCTAAACTCTGTCGTATACATTTATAACTGAAGAGAAATAAAGACATGATTGTTTGTTTGAAAGCTATAAATGGTCTGGAAAATGCAAAACAAAAGGGCGAGAGTTAACTCTCAGTTTAGAGAACAAGATCTCACCAGAAACTGTGGCCACACTTTGTCATGTGAGCTTCCTCTATCATCTCAAAACATATAGGGCTGTTAAGAAAAAAACAAATGAAAACATCACGACATGCAAGACTTGCTTCCCTTTTTCAACACATCAACAGAAAGCTGAGACTTGACTGTTGCTTTGAATTATACAGAGGAGTATAAAAGTCTGAGACCACTATTAAAACAAATGCCTTTCATTTTTCTTTTTACATCGCAAATTATATTATATTAAATTATATTATCAGCATAATTTTGACTGAAAGGGTTACAAATAATTTAATGACAACAACTCCCTCTCTAAACACAAACACACACACTTCTCAAAAACAAAATTACTTTGAGTGTGTCGGATACAATGGGGCAAAAAAGTATTTAGTCAGCCACCAATTGTGCAAGTTCTCCCACTTAAAAAGATGAGAGAGGCCTGTATTTGTCATCATAGATACACTTCAACTATGAGAGACAGAATGATAAAAAAAATCCAGAACATCAAATTGTCTGATTTTTCAAGAATTCATCAGCAAATTATTGTGGACAATAAGTATTTGGTCACCTATAAAAAAGCAAGATTTCTGGCTCTCACAGACCTGTAACTTCTTCTTTAAGAGGCTCCTCTGTCCTCTTACCTGTATTAATGGCACCTGTTTGAACTCGTCATCAGTATAAAGGACACCTATACATATTTTGGTTTCATCTGACCATATGACATTCTCCCAATCCTCTTCTGGATCATCCAAATGCTCACCTTAAAGGGAGAGTTCACCCAAAAATGTAAATTAAATCATTAACTCCTCTCCCTCATGTCTTTCCAAAGCCGTTAAATCTTTGTTTTTCTTCAGAACATTAATTAAGATTAATGAAGAAAATC